>NW_026285922.1:0-1599 GCF_023373465.1 Oncorhynchus keta | reverse complement strand
GTCTGGTAGAATATACAGTCTGGTAGAATATACAGACAGGCCTAGAATCCTGTCTGGTCTAGCATCCAGTCTGGCCTAGTATCCAGTCTGGCTGAGTATACAGTCTGGTATAGTACACAGTGTAGTCTAGTATACAGTCTGGTATAGTATACAGTCTGGTCTTGTATACAGTCTGGTCTAGTATACAGTCTGGTATAGTACACAGTGTAGTCTAGTATAAAGTCTGGTATAGTATGCAGTCTGGTCTAATATACAGTCTGG
Organism: Oncorhynchus keta; assembly: GCF_023373465.1. Taxonomy (NCBI): domain Eukaryota; kingdom Metazoa; phylum Chordata; class Actinopteri; order Salmoniformes; family Salmonidae; genus Oncorhynchus; species Oncorhynchus keta. The sequence goes on along the minus strand of NW_026285922.1, from coordinate 1,338 downwards.
TAGAGAATACAGTCTGGTCGAGTGTACAGTCTGGTACAGTCTGGTAGAGTATACAGTCTGGTAGAGTGTACAGTCTGGTAAAGTGTACAGTCTGGTAGAGTGTACAGTCTGGTAGAGCGTACAGTCTGGTAAAGTGTACAGTCTGGTCGAGTGTACAGTCTGGTACAGTCTGGTACAGTGTGGTCTGGTAGGTAAAGTGTACAGTCTGGTACAGTACAGTCTGGTAGAGTGTACAGTCTGGTAGAGTGTACAGTCTGGTAGAGTGTACAGTCTGGTAGTGTACAGTCTGGTATGTACAGTCTGGTAGAGAATACAGTCTGGTAGAGTGAATACAGTCTGGTAGAAGTGTACCCTGGTAGAGTGTACAGTCTGGTAAAGTGTACAGTCTGGTAAAGTGTACAGTCTGGTAGAGTGTACAGTCTGGTAGAGAATACAGTCTGGTCGAGTGTACAGTCTGGTACAGTCTGGTAGAGTGTACAGTCTGGTCGAGTGTACAGTCTGGTCGAGTGTACAGTCTGGTAGAGAATATAGTCTGGTAGAGAATACAGTCTGGTAGAGTGTACAGTCTGGTAGAGAATACAGTCTGGTAGAGAATACAGTCTGGTACAGTGTACAGTCTGGTAGAGTGTACAGTCTGGTAGAGTGTACAGTCTGGTAAAGTGTACAGTCTGGTAGAGTGTACAGTCTGGTAGAGAATACAGTCTGGTAGAGTGTACAGTCTGGTAGAGTGTACAGTCTGGTAATACAGTCTGGTAGAGTGTACAGTCTGGTAGTGTACAGTCTGGTAGAGTGTACAGTCTGGTACAGTGCACAGTCTGGTAGAGTGCACAGTCTGGTAAAGAATACAGTCTGGTATAGTGTACAGTCTACCGATGTACAGTCTGGTAATGTACAGTCTGGTAGAGACAGTCAGTACAGTCTGGTAAGAGTGTACAGTCTGGTAGAGTGTACAGTCTGGTAGAGTGTACAGTCTGGTAGAGAATACAGTCTGTAAAAGTGTACAGTCTGGTAGGTGTACAGTCTGGTAGTGCATAGTCTGGTCTGTCTGGTAAGTCTGGTAGAGTGCACAGTCTGGTAGAGTGTACAGTCTGGTAGAGTATACAGTCTGGTAAGTGCACAGTCTGGTCGAGTGTACAGTCTGGTAGAGTGTACAGTCTGGTAGAGTGTACAGTCTGGTAGAGTGTACAGTCTGGTAGAGTGTCTGGTAAAGTGTACAGTCTGGTAAGTGTACAGTCTGGTAAAGTGTACAGTCTGGTAGAGTGTACAGTCTGGTCGAGTGTACAGTCTGGTCGAGTGTACAGTCTGGTAGAGTGTACAGTCTGGTAAAGTGTACAGTCT
>NW_026285921.1:0-3643 GCF_023373465.1 Oncorhynchus keta | reverse complement strand
CCACCACCACAGACAATAGACAATATAAGCAGAGCAGCATTACGTAGGAGAGGCAGCCTGGTCTCTGTTCCTTCAGGGAGGACAGGGTTCACTCCCAGCACACCACCCTGGTCTCTGTTCCTTCAGGGAGGACAGGGTTCACTCCTAGCACACCACCCTGGTCTCTGTTCCTTCAGGGAGGACAGGGTTCACTCCCAGCACACCACCCTGGTCTCTGTTCCTTCAGGGAGGACAGGGTTCACTCCCAGCACACCACCCTGGTCTCTGTTCCTTCAGGGAGGACAGGGTTCACTCCCAGCACACCACCCTGGTCTCTGTTCCTTCAGGGAGGACAGGGTTCACTCCCAGCACACCACCCTGGTCTCTGTTCCTTCAGGGAGGACAGGGTTCACTCCTAGCACACCACCCTGGTCTCTGTTCCTTCAGGGAGGACAGGGTTCACTCCCAGCACACCGCCCCTGGTCTCTGTTCCTTCCAGGGAGGACAGGGTTCACTCCTAGCACACCGCCCTGGTCTCTGTTCCTTCAGGAGGACAGGGTTCACTCCTAGCACACCACCCTGGTCTCTGTTCCTTCAGGGAGGACAGGGTTCACTCCCAGCACACCACCCTGGTCTCTGTTCCTTCAGGGAGGACAGGGTTCACTCCCAGCACACCACCCTGGTCTCTGTTCCTTCAGGGAGGACAGGGTTCACTCCTAGCACACCACCCTGGTCTCTGTTCCTTCAGGGAGGACAGGGTTCACTCCCAGCACACCACCCTGGTCTCTGTTCCTTCAGGGAGGACAGGGTTCACTCCCAGCACACCACCCTGGTCTCTGTTCCTTCAGGGAGGACAGGGTTCACTCCCAGCACACCACCCTGGTCTCTGTTCCTTCAGGGAGAACAGGGTTCACTCCTATCACACCACCCTGGTCTCTGTTCCTTCAGGGAGGACAGGGTTCACTCCTAACACACCACCCTGGTCTCTGTTCCTTCAGGGAGGACAGGGTTCCTCCCACACACCACCTGGTCTCTGTTCCTTCAGGAGGACAGGGTTCACTCCCCACACACCACCCTGGTCTCTGTTCCTTCAGGGAGGACAGGGTTCACTCCAGCACACCACCCTGGTCTCTGTTCCTTCAGGGAGGACAGGGTTCACTCCCCAGCACACCGCCCTGGTCTCTGTTCCTTCAGGGAGGACAGGGTTCACTCCTAGCACACCGCCCTGGTCTCTGTTCCTTCAGGAGGACAGGGTTCACTCCCAGCACACCACCCTGGTCTCTGTTCCTTCAGGGAGGACAGGGTTCACTCCCTATCACACCACCCTGGTCTCTGTTCCTTCAGGGAGGACAGGGTTCACTCCCAGCACACCACCCTGGTCTCTGTTCCTTCAGGGAGAACAGGGTTCACTCCCTATCACACCACCCTGGTCTCTGTTCCTTCAGGAGGACAGGGTTCACTCCAACACACCACCCTGGTCTCTGTTCCTTCAGGGAGAACAGGGTTCACTCCTATCACACCACCCTGGTCTCTGTTCCTTCAGGGAGGACAGGGTTCACTCCCAGCACACCACCCTGGTCTCTGTTCCTTCAGGGAGAACAGGGTTCACTCCTATCACACCACCCTGGTCTCTGTTCCTTCAGGGAGGACAGGGTTCACTCCCAGCACACCACCCTGGTCTCTGTTCCTTCAGGGAGGACAGGGTTCACTCCCAGCACACCACCCTGGTCTCTGTTCCTTCAGGGAGGACAGGGTTCACTCCCAGCACACCACCCTGGTCTCTGTTCCTTCAGGGAGGACAGGGTTCACTCCTAGCACACCACCCTGGTCTCTGTTCCTTCAGGGAGGACAGGGTTCACTCCTAGCACACCACCCTGGTCTCTGTTCCTTCAGGGAGGACAGGGTTCACTCCTAGCACACCACCCTGGTCTCTGTTCCTTCAGGGAGGACAGGGTTCACTCCCAGCACACCGCCCTGGTCTCTGTTCCTTCAGGGAGGACAGGGTTCACTCCCAGCACACCACCCTGGTCTCTGTTCCTTCAGGGAGGACAGGGTTCACTCCCAGCACACCACCCTGGTCTCTGTTCCTTCAGGGAGGACAGGGTTCACTCCTAGCACACCACCCTGGTCTCTGTTCCTTCAGGGAGGACAGGGTTCACTCCCAGCACACCACCCTGGTCTCTGTTCCTTCAGGGAGAACAGGGTTCACTCCTATCACACCCCCTGGTCTCTGTTCCTTCAGGGAGGACAGGGTTCACTCCCAGCACACCACCCTGGTCTCTGTTCCTTCAGGGAGGACAGGGTTCACTCCCAGCACACCACCCTGGTCTCTGTTCCTTCAGGGAGGACAGGGTTCACTCCCAGCACACCACCCTGGTCTCTGTTCCTTCAGGGAGGACAGGGTTCACTCCCAGCACACCACCCTGGTCTCTGTTCCTTCAGGAGGACAGGGTTCACTCCCAACACACCGCCCTGGTCTCTGTTCCTTCAGGGAGGACAGGGTTCACTCCCAGCACACCGCCCTGGTCTCTGTTCCTTCAGGGAGGACAGGGTTCACTCCCAGCACACCACCCTGGTCTCTGTTCCTTCAGGGAGGACAGGGTTCACTCCCAGCACACCACCCTGGTCTCTGTTCCTTCAGGGAGGACAGGGTTCACTCCCAGCACACCACCCTGGTCTCTGTTCCTTCAGGGAGGACAGGGTTCACTCCTAGCACACCACCCTGGTCTCTGTTCCTTCAGGGAGGACAGGGTTCACTCCCAGCACACCACCCTGGTCTCTGTTCCTTCAGGGAGGACAGGGTTCACTCCTAGCACACCACCCTGGTCTCTGTTCCTTCAGGGAGGACAGGGTTCACTCCCAGCACACCACCCTGGTCTCTGTTCCTTCAGGGAGGACAGGGTTCACTCCTAGCACACCGCCCTGGTCTCTGTTCCTTCAGGGAGGACAGGGTTCACTCCTATCACACCACCCTGGTCTCTGTTCCTTCAGGGAGGACAGGGTTCACTCCCAGCACACCGCCCTGGTCTCTGTTCCTTCAGGGAGGACAGGGTTCACTCCCAGCACACCACCCTGGTCTCTGTTCCTTCAGGGAGGACAGGGTTCACTCCCAGCACACCACCCTGGTCTCTGTTCCTTCAGGGAGGACAGGGTTCACTCCCAGCACACCACCCTGGTCTCTGTTCCTTCAGGGAGGACAGGGTTCACTCCCAGCACACCACCCTGGTCTCTGTTCCTTCAGGGAGGACAGGGTTCACTCCCAGCACACCACCCTGGTCTCTGTTCCTTCAGGGAGGACAGGGTTCACTCCCAGCACACCACCCTGGTCTCTGTTCCTTCAGGGAGGACAGGGTTCACTCCCAGCACACCACCCTGGTCTCTGTTCCTTCAGGGAGGACAGGGTTCACTCCCAGCACACCACCCTGGTCTCTGTTCCTTCAGGGAGGACAGGGTTCACTCCCTAGCACACCACCCTGGTCTCTGTTCCTTCAGGAGGACAGGGTTCACTCCCAGCACACCACCCTGGTCTCTGTTCCTTCAGGGAGGACAGGGTTCACTCCCAGCACACCACCCTGGTCTCTGTTCCTTCAGGGAGGACAGGGTTCACTCCCAGCACACCACCCTGGTCTCTGTTCCTTCAGGGAGGACAGGGTTCACTCCCAGC
>NW_026285920.1:0-2029 GCF_023373465.1 Oncorhynchus keta | reverse complement strand
TCAAATCAAATCAAATTTTATTTGTCACATACACATGGTTAGCAGATGTTAAATGCGAGTGTAGCGAAATGCTTGTGCTTCTAGTTCCGACAATGCAGTGATAACCAACAAGTAATCTAACTAACAATTCCAAAACTACTGTCTTATACACAGTGTAAAGGGATAAGGAACATGTACATAAGGATATATGAATGAGTGATGGTACAGAGCAGCATACAGTAGATGGTATCGAGTACAGTATATACATATGAGATGAGTGTGTAGACAAAGTAAACAAAGTGGCATAGTTAAAGTGGCTAGTGATACATGTATTACATAAGGATGCAGTCGATGATGTAGAGTACAGTATATACATATGCATATGAGATGAATAATGTAGGGTAAGTAACATTATATAAGGTAGCATTGTTTAAAGTGGCTAGTGATATATTTACATAATTCCCATCAATTCCCATTATTAAAATGGCTGGAGTTGGGTCAGTGTCAATGACAGTGTGTTGGCAGCAGCCACTCACTGTTAGTGGTGGCTGTTTAACAGTCTGATGGCCTTGAGATAGAAGCTGTTTTTCAGTCTCTCGGTCCCAGCTTTGATGCACCTGTACTGACCTCGCCTTCTGGATGATAGCGGGGTGAACAGGCAGTGGTTCGGGTGGTTGATGTCCTTGATGATCTTTATGGCCTTCCTGTAACAACGGGTGGTGTAGGTGTCCTGGAGGGCAGGTAGTTTTGCCCCCGGTGATGCGTTGTGCAGTCCTCACTACCCTCTGGAGAGCCTTACGGTTGAGGGCGGAGCAGTTGCCGTACCAGGCGGTGATACAGCCCGCCAGGATGCTCTCGATTGTGCATCTGTAGAAGTTTGTGAGTGCTTTTGGTGACAAGCCGAATTTCTTCAGCCTCCTGAGGTTGAATAGGCGCTGCTGCGCCTTCTTCACGACGCTGTCAGTGTGAGTGGACCAATTCAGTTTGTCTGTGATGTGTATGCCGAGGAACTTAAAACTAGCTACCCTCTCCACTACTGTTCCATCGATGTGGATAGGGGGTGTTCCCTCTGCTGTTTCCTGAAGTCCACAATCATCTCCTTAGTTTTGTTGACGTTGAGTGTGAGGTTATTTTCCTGACACCACACTCCGAGGGCCCTCACCTCCTCCCTGTAGGCCGTCTCGTCGTTGTTGGTAATCAAGCCTACCACTGTTGTGTCGTCCGCAAACTTGATGATTGAGTTGGAGGCGTGCGTGGCCACGCAGTCGTGGGTGAACAGGGAGTACAGGAGAGGGCTCAGAACGCACCCTTGTGGGGCCCCCATGTTGAGGATCAGCGGGGAGGAGATGTTGTTGCCTACCCTCACCACCTGGGGCGGCCCGTCAGGAAGTCCAGTACCCAGTTGCACAGGGCGGGGTCGAGACCCAGGGTCTCGAGCTTGATGACGAGCTTGGAGGGTACTATGGTGTTGAATGCCGAGCTGTAGTCGATGAACAGCATTCTCACATAGGTATTCCTCTTGTCCAGGTGGGTTAGGGCAGTGTGCAGTGTGGTTGAGATTGCATCGTCTGTGGACCTATTTGGGCGGTAAGCAAATTGGAGTGGGTCTAGGGTGTCAGGTAGGGTGGAGGTGATATGGTCCTTGACTAGTCTCTCAAAGCACTTCATGATGACGGAAGTGAGTGCTACGGGGCGGTAGTCGTTTAGCTCAGTTACCTTAGCTTTCTTGGGAACAGGAACAATGGTGGCCCTCTTGAAGCATGTGGGAACAGCAGACTGGTATAGGGATTGATTGAATATGTCCGTAAACACACCGGCCAGCTGGTCTGCGCATGCTCTGAGGGCGCGGCTGGGGATGCCATCTGGGCCTGCAGCCTTGCGAGGGTTAACACAAAAACACACCCCTAAGCCCCCTAAAAACACACCCCTAAGCTAGACTAGCCTACTTTAACAACAGCTAACTAACTAACCAAAAATACAGTGGGTGGTCCGCCCAGTTCTAACTAGTGTATTTAACAAAGTTCACCTACGGGTAGTGTATGCCCATGGG
>NW_026285919.1:0-12122 GCF_023373465.1 Oncorhynchus keta | reverse complement strand
GGAAAGGACAGTTCCTGTCTTGATCAGAGGACGGTGGACAGGGAGATGGAGAGGACAGTTCATGGTTGATGATGATGAAAGGACAGGTCATGTCTTGATGAAGATATTGTACAGGGAGATGGTTGATGATGATGGAGTCTGGTGAAGATATTGTACAGGGAGATGGTTGATGATGATGGAGTCTGGTGAAGATATTGTACAGGGAGATGGTTGATGATGATGGAGTCTGGTGGAGATATTGTACAGGGAGATGGTTGATGGAGTCTGGTGAAGATATTGTACAGGGAGATGGTTGATGGAGTTTGGTGAAGATATTGTACAGGGAGATGGTTGATGATGATGGAGTCTGGTGAAGATATTGTACAGGGAGATGGTTGATGATAATGGAGTTTGGTGAAGATATTGTACAGGAGATGGTTGATGGAGTCTGGTGAAGATATTGTACAGGAGATGGTTGATGGAGTCTGGTGGAGATATTGTACAGGGAGATGGTTGATGATGATGGAGTCTGGTGAAGATATTGTACAGGGAGATGGTTGATGGAGTCTGGTGAAGATATTGTACAGGGAGATGGTTGATGATGATGGAGTCTGGTGAAGATATTGTACAGGGAGATGGTTGATGGAGTCTGGTGAAGATATTGTACAGGGAGATGGTTGATGATGATGATGGAGTCTGGTGAAGATATTGTACAGGGAGATGGTTGATGATGATGAAGTCTGGTGAAGATATTGTACAGGGAGATGGTTGATGGAGTCTGGTGAAGATATTGTACAGGGAGATGGTTGATGATGATGGAGTCTGGTGAAAATATTGTACAGAGAGATGGTTGATGATGATGATGGAGTCTGGTGAAGATATTGTACAGGGAGATGGTTGATGGAGTCTGGTGAAGATATTGTACAGGGAGATGGTTGATGATGATGGAGTCTGGTGAAGATATTGTACAGGGAGGTGGTTGATGGAGTCTGGTGAAGATATTGTACAGGGAGATGGTTGATGATGATGGAGTCTGGTGAAGATATTGTACAGGGAGATGGTTGATGGAGTCTGGTGAAGATATTGTACAGGGAGATGGTTGATGATGATGATGGAGTCTGGTGAAGATATTGTACAGAGAGATGGTTGATGATGATGGAGTCTGGTGAAGATATTGTACAGGGAGATGGTTGATGGAGTCTGGTGAAGATATTGTACAGGGAGATGGTTGATGATGATGGAGTCTGGTGAAAATATTGTACAGAGAGATGGTTGATGATGATGATGGAGTCTGGTGAAGATATTGTACAGGGAGATGGTTGATGGAGTCTGGTGAAGATATTGTACAGGGAGATGGTTGATGGAGTCTGGTGAAGATATTGTACAGAGAGATGGTTGATGATGATGATGGAGTCTGGTGAAGATATTGTACAGGAGATGGTTGATGGAGTCTGGTGAAGATATTGTACAGGGAGATGGTTGATGATGATGGAGTCTGGTGAAGATATTGTACAGGGAGATGGTTGATGGAGTCTGGTGAAGATATTGTACAGGGAGATGGTTGATGATGATGGAGTCTGGTGAAGATATTGTACAGGGAGATGGTTGATGGAGTCTGGTGAAGATATTGTACAGGGAGATGGTTGATGATGATGATGGAGTCTGGTGAAGATATTGTACAGAGAGATGGTTGATGATGATGAAGTCTGGTGAAGATATTGTACAGGGAGATGGTTGATGGAGTCTGGTGAAGATATTGTACAGGGAGATGGTTGATGATGATGGAGTCTGGTGAAGATATTGTACAGGGAGATGGTTGATGATGATGGAGTCTGGTGAAGATATTGTACAGGAGATGGTTGATGGAGTCTGGTGAAGATATTGTACAGGGAGATGGTTGATGATGATGGAGTCTGGTGAAGATATTGTACAGGGAGATGGTTGATGGAGTCTGGTGAAGATATTGTACAGGGAGATGGTTGATGGAGTCTGGTGAGGATATTGTACAGGGAGATGGTTGATGGAGTCTGGTGAAAATATTGTACAGAGAGATGGTTGATGATGATGATGGAGTCTGGTGAAGATATTGTACAGGGAGATGGTTGATGGAGTCTGGTGAAGATATTGTACAGGGAGATGGTTGATGATGATGGAGTCTGGTGAAGATATTGTACAGGGAGATGGTTGATGATGATGGAGTCTGGTGAAGATATTGTACAGGGAGATGGTTGATGGAGTCTGGTGAAGATATTGTACAGGGAGATGGTTGATGGAGTCTGGTGAAGATATTGTACAGGGAGATGGTTGATGGAGTCTGGTGAAGATATTGTACAGGGAGATGGTTGATGATGATGGAGTCTGGTGAAGATATTGTACAGGGAGATGGTTGATGATGATGGAGTCTGGTGAAGATATTGTACAGGAGATGGATGATGGAGTCTGGTGAAGATATTGTACAGGGAGATGGTTGATGATGATGGAGTCTGGTGAAGATATTGTACAGAGAGATGGTTGATGATGATGAAGTCTGGTGAAGATATTGTACAGGGAGATGGTTGATGGAGTCTGGTGAAGATATTGTACAGGGAGATGGTTGATGGAGTCTGGTGAAGATATTGTACAGGGAGATGGTTGATGGAGTCTGGTGAAAATATTGTACAGGGAGATGGTTGATGGAGTTTGGTGAAGATATTGTACAGGGAGATGGTTGATGGAGTTTGGTGAAGATATTGTACAGGGAGATGGTTGATGATGATGGAGTCTGGTGAAGATATTGTACAGGGAGATGGTTGATGGAGTCTGGTGAAGATATTGTACAGGGAGATGGTTGATGATGATGGAGTTTGGTGAAGATATTGTACAGGGAGATGGTTGATGATGATGGAGTCTGGTGAAGATATTGTACAGGGAGATGGTTGATGGAGTCTGGTGAAGATATTGTACAGGGAGATGGTTGATGGAGTCTGGTGAAGATATTGTACAGGGAGATGGTTGATGATGATGGAGTCTGGTGAAGATATTGTACAGGGAGATGGTTGATGATGATGGAGTCTGGTGAAGATATTGTACAGGGAGATGGTTGATGGAGTCTGGTGAAGATATTGTACAGGGAGATGGTTGATGGAGTCTGGTGAAGATATTGTACAGGGAGATGGTTGATGATGATAGAGTCTGGTGAAGATATTGCACAGGGAGATGGTTGATGGAGTCTGGTGAAGATATTGTACAGGGAGATGGTTGATGATGATGGAGTCTGGTGAAGATATTGTACAGGGAGATGGTTGATGGAGTCTGGTGAAGATATTGTACAGGGAGATGGTTGATGGAGTCTGGTGAAGATATTGTACAGGGAGATGGTTGATGGAGTCTGGTGAAGATATTGTACAGGGAGATGGTTGATGATGATGGAGTCTGGTGAAGATATTGTACAGGGAGATGGTTGATGGAGTCTGGTGAAGATATTGTACAGGGAGATGGTTGATGGAGTTTGGTGAAGATATTGTACAGGGAGATGGTTGATGATGATGGAGTCTGGTGAAGATATTGTACAGGAGATGGTTGATGATAATGGAGTCTGGTGAAGATATTGTACAGGGAGATGGTTGATGGAGTCTGGTGAAGATATTGTACAGGGAGATGGTTGATGGAGTCTGGTGAAGATATTGTACAGGGAGATGGTTGATGGAGTCTGGTGAAGATATTGTACAGGGAGATGGTTGATGGAGTCTGGTGAAGATATTGTACAGGGAGATGGTTGATGATGATGGAGTCTGGTGAAGATATTGTACAGGGAGATGGTTGATGGAGTCTGGTGAAGATATTGTACAGGGAGATGGTTGATGATGATGGAGTCTGGTGAAGATATTGTACAGGGAGATGGTTGATGGAGTCTGGTGAAGATATTGTACAGGGAGATGGTTGATGGAGTCTGGTGAAGATATTGTACAGGGAGATGGTTGATGATGATGGAGTCTGGTGAAGATATTGTACAGGGAGATGGTTGATGATGATGGAGTCTGGTGAAGATATTGTACAGGGAGATGGTTGATGGAGTTTGGTGAAGATATTGTACAGGGAGATGGTTGATGGAGTCTGGTGAAGATATTGTACAGGGAGATGGTTGATGGAGTCTGGTGAAGATATTGTACAGGGAGATGGTTGATGATGATGGAGTCTGGTGAAGATATTGTACAGGGAGATGGTTGATGGAGTCTGGTGAAGATATTGTACAGGAGATGGTTGATGATGATGGAGTCTGGTGAAGATATTGTACAGGGAGATGGTTGATGGAGTCTGGTGAAGATATTGTACAGGAGATGTTGATGGAGTCTGGTGAAGATATTGTACAGGGAGATGGTTGATGGAGTCTGGTGAAGATATTGTACAGGGAGATGGTTGATGATGATGGAGTCTGGTGAAGATATTGTACAGGGAGATGGTTGATGGAGTCTGGTGGAGATATTGTACAGGGAGATGGTTGATGGAGTTTGGTGAAGATATTGTACAGGGAGATGGTTGATGGAGTCTGGTGAAGATATTAGTACAGGGAGATGGTTGATGGAGTTTGGATGAAGATATTGTACAGGGAGATGTTTGATGGAGTTTGGTGAAGATATTGTACAGGGAGATGGTTGGATGGAGTTTGGTGAAGATATTGTACAGGGAGATGGTTGATGGAGTCTGGTGAAGATATTTGTACAGGGAGATGGTTGATGATGATGGAGTCTGGTGAAGATATTGTACAGGGAGATGGTTGATGGAGTTTGGTGAAGATATTGTACAGGGAGATGGTTGATGGAGTCTGGTGAAGATATTGTACAGGGAGATGGTTGATGGAGTTTGGTGAAGATGTTGTACAGGGAGATGGTTGATGGAGTCTGGTGAAGATATTGTACAGGGAGATGGTTGATGATGATGATGGAGTCTGGTGAAGATATTGTACAGGAAGATTGTTGATGATGATGGAGTCTGGTGAAGATATTATACAGGGAGATGGTTGATGATGATGGAGTCTGGTGAAGATATTGTACAGGGAGATGGTTGATGGAGTCTGGTGAAGATATTGTACAGGGAGATGGTTGATGGAGTTTGGTGAAGATATTGTACAGGGAGATGGTTGATGATGATGGAGTCTGGTGAATATATTGTACAGGGAGATGGTTGATGATGATGGAGTCTGGTGAAGATATTGTACAGGGAGATGGTTGATGGAGTCTGGTGAAGATATTGTACATGGAGATGGCTGATGATGATGGAGTCTGGGTGAAGATATTGTACAGGGAGATGGTTGATGGAGTCTGGTGGAGATATTGTACAGGGAGATGGTTGATGGAGTCTGGTGAAGATATTGTACAGGGAGATGGTTGATGGAGTCTGGTGAAGATATTGTACAGGGAGATGGTTGATGGAGTTTGGTGAAGATATTGTACAGGGAGATGGTTGATGGAGTCTGGTGAAGATATTGTACAGGGAGATGGTTGATGGAGTCTGGTGAAGATATTGTACAGGGAGATGGTTGATGATGATGGAGTCTGGTGAAGATATTGTACAGGGAGATGGTTGATGGAGTCTGGTGAAGATATTGTACAGGGAGATGGTTGATGGAGTTTGGTGAAGATATTGTACAGGGAGATGGTTGATGGGGTCTGGTGAAGATATTGTACAGGGAGATGGTTGATGATGATGGAGTCTGGTGAAGATATTGTACAGGGAGATGGGTTGATGGAGTCTGGTGGAGATATTGTACAGGGAGATGGTTGATGGAGTTTGGTGAAGATATTGTACAGGAGATGGTTGATGGAGTCTGGTGAAGATATTGTACAGGGAGATGGTTGATGGAGTTTGGTGAAGATATTGTACAGGGAGATGGTTGATGGGAGTTTGGTGAAGATATTGTACAGGGAGATGGTTGATGGAGTTTGGTGGAAGATATTGTACAGGAGATGGTTGATGGAGTCTGGTGAAGATATTGTACAGGGAGATGGTTGATGATGATGGAGTCTGGTGAAGATATTGTACAGGGAGATGGTTGATGGAGTTTGGTGAAGATATTGTACAGGGAGATGGTTGATGGAGTCTGGTGAAGATATTGTACAGGGAGATGGTTGATGGAGTTTGGTGAAGATATTGTACAGGGAGATGGTTGATGGAGTCTGGTGAAGATATTGTACAGGGAGATGGTTGATGATGATGATGGAGTCTGGTGAAGATATTGTACAGGGAGATGGTTGATGATGATGGAGTCTGGTGAAGATATTATACAGGGAGATGGTTGATGATGATGGAGTCTGGTGAAGATATTGTACAGGGAGATGGTTGATGGAGTCTGGTGAAGATATTGTACAGGGAGATGGTTGATGGAGTTTGGTGAAGATATTGTACAGGGAGATGGTTGATGATGATGGAGTCTGGTGAATATATTGTACAGGGAGATGGTTGATGATGATGGAGTCTGGTGAAGATATTGTACAGGGAGATGGTTGATGGAGTCTGGTGAAGATATTGTACATGGAGATGGTTGATGATGATGGAGTCTGGTGAAGATATTGTACAGGGAGATGGTTGATGGAGTCTGGTGAAGATATTGTACAGGGAGATGGTTGATGATGATGGAGTTTGGTGAAGATATTGTACAGGGAGATGGTTGATGATGATGGAGTCTGGTGAAGATATTGTACAGGGAGATGGTTGATGATGATGGAGTCTGGTGGAGATATTGTACAGGGAGATGGTTGATGATGATGGAGTCTGGTGGAGATATTGTACAGGGAGATGGTTGATGATGATGGAGTCTGGTGAAGATATTGTACAGGAGATGGTTGATGGAGTCTGGTGAAGATATTGTACAGGGAGATGGTTGATGATGATGGAGTCTGGTGAAGATATTGTACATGGAGATGGTTGATGATGATGGAGTCTGGTGAAGATATTGTACAGGGAGATGGTTGATGATGATGGAGTCTGGTGAAGATATTGTACAGGGAGATGGTTGATGGAGTCTGGTGAAGATATTGTACAGGGAGATGGTTGATGATGATGGAGTTTGGTGAAGATATTGTACAGGGAGATGGTTGATGATGATGGAGTCTGGTGAAAATATTGTACAGGGAGATGGTTGATGGAGTCTCGTGAAGATATTGTACAGGAGATGGTTGATGGAGTCTGGTGAAGATATTGTACAGGGAGATGGTTGAGTGGAGTCTGGTGAAGATATTGTACAGGGAGATGGTTGATGATGATGGAGTCTGGTGGAGATATTGTACAGGGAGATGGTTGATGGAGTCTGGTGAAGATATTGTACAGGGAGATGGTTGATGGAGTCTGGTGAAGATATTGTACAGGGAGATGGTTGATGATGATGGAGTCTGGTGAAGATATTGTACAGGGAGATGGTTGATGGAGTTTGGTGAAGATATTGTACAGGGAGATGGTTGATGGAGTCTGGTGAAGATATTGTACAGGGAGATGGTTGATGGAGTTTGGTGAAGATATTGTACAGGGAGATGGTTGATGGAGTCTGGTGAAGATATTGTACAGGGAGATGGTTGATGATGATGATGGAGTCTGGTGAAGATATTGTACAGGGAGATGGTTGATGATGATGGAGTCTGGTTAAGATATTATACAGGGAGATGGTTGATGATGATGGAGTCTGGTGAAGATATTGTACAGGGAGATGGTTGATGGAGTCTGGTGAAGATATTGTACAGGAGATGGTTGATGGAGTCTGGTGAAAGATGTGTGTACAGGAGATGGGTTGATGGGGTTGGTGAAAGATATTGGCCACAGGGAGATGGTTGATGGAGTCTGGTGAAAATGTCTTGTACAGGGAGATGGTTGATGATGATGATCTGGTGAAAGATATTGTACAGGAGATGGTTGATGATGATGGAGTCTGGTGAAGATATACAGGGAGATGTGTTGATGATGGTTGGTGAAGATATTGGCACAGGAGATGGTTGATGGAGTCTGGTAGAATATTAGTACAGGGAAGATAGTTGATGGAGTTTGACAGTGAATGTTGTACAAGGGGAGATGGTTGATGGAGTCTGGTGAAGATATTGTACAGGGAGATGGTTGATGATGATGATCAGTCAGGTGAAGATATTGTACAGGAAGATTGTTGATGGAGTCTGGTAGAAGATATTATACAGGGAGATGGTTGATGATGATGGAGTCTGGTGGAGATATTGTACAGGGAGATGGTTGATGGAGTCTGGTGAAGATATTGTACAGGAGATGGTTGATGATGATGGAGTCTGGTGAAGATATTGTACAGGGAGATGGTTGATGGAGTCTGGTGAAGATATTGTACAGGGAGATGGTTGATGGAGTCTGGTGAAGATATTGTACAGGGAGATGGTTGATGATGATGGAGTCTGGTGAAGATATTGTACAGGGAGATGGTTGATGGAGTCTGGTGAAGATATTGTACAGGGAGATGGTTGATGATGATGGAGTCTGGTGAAGATATTGTACAGGGAGATGGTTGATGATGATGGAGTCTGGTGAAGATATTGTACAGGGAGATGGTTGATGGAGTCTGGTGAAGATATTGTACAGGGAGATGGTTGATGATGATGGAGTCTGGTGAAGATATTGTACAGGGAGATGGTTGATGATGATGGAGTCTGGTGGAGATATTGTACAGGGAGATGGTTGATGGAGTCTGGTGAAGATATTGTACAGGGAGATGGTTGATGATGATGGAGTCTGGTGGAGATATTGTACAGGGAGATGGTTGATGATGATGGAGTCTGGTGAAGATATTGTACAGGGAGATGGTTGATGATGATGGAGTCTGGTGAAGATATTGTACAGGGAGATGGTTGATGATGATGGAGTCTGGTGGAGATATTGTACAGGGAGATGGTTGATGGTCTGGTGGAGATATTGTACAGGGAGATGGTTGATGGAGTCTGGTGGAGATATTGTACAGGGAGATGGTTGATGGAGTCTGGTGGAGATATTATACAGGGAGATGGTTGATGGAGTTTGGTGAAGATATTGTACAGGGAGATGGTTGATGGAGTCTGGTGAAGATATTGTACAGGAGATGGTTGATGGAGTCTGGTGAAGATATTGTACAGGGAGATGGTTGATGGAGTTTGGTGAAGATATTGTACAGGGAGATGGTTGATGGAGTCTGGTGAAGATATTGTACAGGGAGATGGTTGATGGAGTCTGGTGAAGATATTGTACAGGGAGATGGTTGATGATGATGGAGTCTGGTGAAGATATTGTACAGGGAGATGGTTGATGGAGTTTGGTGAAGATATTGTACAGGGAGATGGTTGATGGAGTCTGGTGAAGATATTGTACAGGGAGATGGTTGATGGAGTTTGGTGAAGATATTGTACAGGGAGATGGTTGATGGAGTCTGGTGAAGATATTGTACAGGGAGATGGTTGATGATGATGATGGAGTCTGGTGAAGATATTGTACAGGGAGATGGTTGATGATGATGGAGTCTGGTGAAGATATTATACAGGGAGATGGTTGATGATGATGGAGTCTGGTGAAGATATTGTACAGGGAGATGGTTGATGGAGTCTGGTGAAGATATTGTACAGGGAGATGGTTGATGGAGTTTGGTGAAGATATTGTACAGGGAGATGGTTGATGATGATGGAGTCTGGTGAATATATTGTACAGGGAGATGGTTGATGATGATGGAGTCTGGTGAAGATATTGTACAGGGAGATGGTTGATGGAGTCTGGTGAAGATATTGTACATGGAGATGGTTGATGATGATGGAGTCTGGTGAAGATATTGTACAGGGAGATGGTTGATGGAGTCTGGTGAAGATATTGTACAGGGAGATGGTTGATGATGATGGAGTTTGGTGAAGATATTGTACAGGGAGATGGTTGATGATGATGGAGTCTGGTGAAGATATTGTACAGGGAGATGGTTGATGATGATGGAGTCTGGTGGAGATATTGTACAGGGAGATGGTTGATGATGATGGAGTCTGGTGGAGATATTGTACAGGGAGATGGTTGATGATGATGGAGTCTGGTGAAGATATTGTACAGGGAGATGGTTGATGGAGTCTGGTGAAGATATTGTACAGGGAGATGGTTGATGATGATGGAGTCTGGTGAAGATATTGTACATGGAGATGGTTGATGATGATGGAGTCTGGTGAAGATATTGTACAGGGAGATGGTTGATGATGATGGAGTCTGGTGAAGATATTGTACAGGGAGATGGTTGATGGAGTCTGGTGAAGATATTGTACAGGGAGATGGTTGATGATGATGGAGTTTGGTGAAGATATTGTACAGGGAGATGGTTGATGATGATGGAGTCTGGTGAAGATATTGTACAGGGAGATGGTTGATGGAGTCTGGTGAAGATATTGTACAGGAGATGGTTGATGGAGTCTGGTGAAGATATTGTACAGGGAGATGGTTGGTGGAGTCTGGTGAAGATATTGTACAGGGAGATGGTTGATGATGATGGAGTCTGGTGGAGATATTGTACAGGGAGATGGTTGATGGAGTCTGGTGAAGATATTGTACAGGGAGATGGTTGATGGAGTCTGGTGAAGATATTGTACAGGGAGATGGTTGATGATGATGGAGTCTGGTGAAGATATTGTACAGGGAGATGGTTGATGGAGTTTGGTGAAGATATTGTACAGGGAGATGGTTGATGGAGTCTGGTGAAGATATTGTACAGGGAGATGGTTGATGGAGTTTGGTGAAGATATTGTACAGGGAGATGGTTGATGGAGTCTGGTGAAGATATTGTACAGGGAGATGGTTGATGATGATGATGGAGTCTGGTGAAGATATTGTACAGGGAGATGGTTGATGATGATGGAGTCTGGTTAAGATATTATACAGGGAGATGGTTGATGATGATGGAGTCTGGTGAAGATATTGTACAGGGAGATGGTTGATGGAGTCTGGTGAAGATATTGTACAGGGAGATGGTTGATGGAGTTTGGTGAAGATATTGTACAGGGAGATGGTTGATGATGATGGAGTCTGGTGAATATATTGTACAGGGAGATGGTTGATGATGATGGAGTCTGGTGAAGATATTGTACAGGGAGATGGTTGATGGAGTCTGGTGAAGATATTGTACATGGAGATGGTTGATGATGATGGAGTCTGGTGAAGATATTGTACAGGGAGATGGTTGATGGAGTCTGGTGAAGATATTGTACAGGGAGATGGTTGATGATGATGGAGTTTGGTGAAGATATTGTACAGGGAGATGGTTGATGATGATGGAGTCTGGTGAAGATATTGTACAGGGAGATGGTTGATGATGATGGAGTCTGGTGGAGATATTGTACAGGGAGATGGTTGATGATGATGGAGTCTGGTGGAGATATTGTACAGGGAGATGGTTGATGATGATGGAGTCTGGTGAAGATATTGTACAGGGAGATGGTTGATGGAGTCTGGTGAAGATATTGTACAGGGAGATGGTTGATGATGATGGAGTCTGGTGAAGATATTGTACATGGAGATGGTTGATGATGATGGAGTCTGGTGAAGATATTGTACAGGGAGATGGTTGATGATGATGGAGTCTGGTGAAGATATTGTACAGGGAGATGGTTGATGGAGTCTGGTGAAGATATTGTACAGGGAGATGGTTGATGATGATGGAGTTTGGTGAAGATATTGTACAGGGAGATGGTTGATGATGATGGAGTCTGGTGAAGATATTGTACAGGGAGATGGTTGATGGAGTCTGGTGAAGATATTGTACAGGGAGATGGTTGATGGAGTCTGGTGAAGATATTGTACAGGAGATGGTTGGTGGAGTCTGGTGAAGATATTGTACAGGGAGATGGTTGATGATGATGGAGTCTGGTGGAGATATTGTACAGGGAGATGGTTGATGGAGTCTGGTGAAGATATTGTACAGGGAGATGGTTGATGATGATGGAGTCTGGTGAAGATATTGTACAGGGAGATGGTTGATGGAGTCTGGTGAAGATATTGTACAGGGAGATGGTTGATGGAGTCTGGTGAAGATATTGTACAGGGAGATGGTTGATGATGATGGAGTCTGGTGAAGATATTGTACAGGGAGATGGTTGATGGAGTCTGGTGAAGATATTGTACAGGGAGATGGTTGATGATGATGGAGTCTGGTGAAGATATTGTACAGGGAT
>NW_026285918.1:0-5108 GCF_023373465.1 Oncorhynchus keta | reverse complement strand
GAATTGCTGTGCGTTTTGTTGCCAACCTATTTTGCTACCTGACAACTTTACGGGTTTCACTTTTTAATACCGTTCATATATTTATTATTTTTTCCTCAACTTTTCCTCCGGACGCTTTATCTGGACACGATTCGTCAGGACCTCCAACAGCCGAAGCTAAGTAGTAACATTAACATGATGCCTTCGGATCGCAGCCGCTGTGCTCGGCCATTTACTGGCGAGGATAGCTGCACTGCAAGCCCAGCTTCAGACGCATGTCCGTTAGGCGAGCGGTGCACTTCAGTGTAGGAAAGGATGAAACAGCTGCCTGTGCCGCCAGTAAGTACAGATAGTAGTATAAATCCCCTGGCACAGTCCCCGCAGTCGGACAACTTTCTCACGGTTTCTGGAAGGAAATGCTGTAGGAACGCTCAACGGTGTCGCTCATTCAGCAGACAGAAACTTTCAACCGGTTCTCCCCATTAAGCAGCGGGTCGGTGTCAGAGGCCGAGTCTTCTCTGGTCTCTACTCCTCCCGTTACGGGGTCTGAGACGCCGAAGCTTCCCACCATTAGCTCTGACAAATTGAAAACTCTAGTCATTGGCGACTCCATTACCCGCAGTATTAGACTTAAAGCGAATCATCCAGCGATCATACACTGTTTGCAGGGCAGGGCTACCGACGTTAAGGCTAATCTGAAGATGGTGCTGGCTAAAGCTAAAACTGGCGAGTGTAGAGTATAGAGATATTGTTATCCACGTCGACACCAACGATGTTAGGATGAAACAGTCAGAGATCACCAAGCGCAACACCTTCTGCGTGCATATCAGCTAGAAAGATGTCGGCATCGAGTAGTGTCTCTGGCCCCCTCCAGTTAGGGAGTGATGAGCTCTACAGCAGAGTCTCACAACTCAATCGCTAGTTGAAAACTGTTTTCTGCCCCTCCCAAGGTAAATTTGTAGATAATTGGCCCCTCTTTCTAGGACTCACCACAAACAGGACCCAGCCTGACCTGCTGAGGAGTGACGGACTCCATCCTAGCTGGAGGGTGCTCTCATCTTATCTGCCAACATAGACAGGGCTCTAACTCCTCCTAGCTCCACAATGAAATAGGGTGCAGGCCAGGCGGGCTATTAGCCAGCCTGCCAGCATAGTGGAGTCTGCCACTAGCATAGTCAGTGTAGTCAGCTCAGCTATCACCATTGAGACCGTGTCTGTGCCTCGACCTAGGTTGGGCAAAACTAAACATGGCGGTGTTCGCCTTAGCAATCTCACTAGGATAAAGACCACCTCCATTCCTGTCATTACTGAAAGAGATCATGATACCTTACATCTCAAAATAGGGCTACTAATGTTAGATCCCTTACTTCAAAGGCAATTATAGTCAATGAACTAATCACTGATCATAATCTTGATGTGATTGGCCTGACTGAAACATGGCTTAAGCCTGATGAATTTACTGTGTTAAATGAGCCTCACCTCCTGACTACACTAGTGACCATATCCCCGTGCATCCCATGCAAAGGCGGAGGTGTTGCTAACATTTACGATAGCAAATTTCAATTTACAAAAAAAAATGCGTTTTCGTCTTTTGAGCTTCTAGTCATGAAATCTATGCAGCCTACTCAATCACTTTTTATAGCTACTGTTTACAGGCCTCTGGGCCATATACAGCGTTTCTCACTGAGTTCCCTGAATTCCTATCAGACCTTGTAGTCATTGCAGATAATATTCTAATCTTTGGTGACTTTAATATTCACATGGAAAAGTCCACAGACCCACTCAAAAGGCTTTTGGAGCCATCATCGACTCAGTGGGTTTTTGTCCAACATGTCTCTGGACCCACTCACTGTCACAGTCATACGCTGGACCTAGTTTTGTCCCATGGAATAAATGTTGTGGATCTTAATGTTTTCCTCATAATCCTGGACTATCGGACCACCATTTTATTACGTTTGCAATTGCAACAAATAATCTGCTCAGACCCCAACCAAGGAACATCAAAAGTCGTGCTATAAATTCACAGACAACACAAAGATTCCTTGATGCCCTTCCAGACTCCCTCTGCCTACCCAAGGACGCCAGAGGACAAAATCCGTTAACCACCTAACTGAGGATCTCAATTTAACCTTGCGCAATACCCTAGATGCAGTTGCACCCTAAAAACTAAAAAAATGTCTCATAAGAAACTAGCTCCCTGGTACACAGAAAATACCCGAGCTCTGAAGCAAGCTTCCAGAAAATTGGAACGGAAATGGCGCCACACCAAACTGGAAGTCTTCCGACTAGCTTGGAAGGACGGTACCGTGCAGTACCGAAGAGCCCTTACTGCTGCTCGATCGTCCTATTTTCTAACTTAATTGAGGAAAATAAGAACAATCCGAAATTCCTTTTTGATACTGTGGCAAAGCTAACTAAAAACAGCATTCCCCAAGAGAGGATGACTTTCACTTTAGCAGTGATAAATTCATGAACTTCTTTGAGGAAAAGATTATGATTATTAGAAAGCAAATTACGGACTCCTCTTTAAACCTGCGTATTCCTCCAAACCTCAGTTGTCCTGAGTCTGCACAACTCTGCCAGGACCTAGGATCAAGAGAGACGCTCAAGTGTTTTAGTACTATATCTTTGACACAATGATGAAAATAATCATGGCCTCTAAACCTTCAAGCTGTATACTGGACCCTATTCAACTAAACTACTGAAAGAGCTGCTTCCTGTGCTTGGCCTCCTATGTTGAACATAATAAACGGCTCTCTATCCACTGGATGTGTACCAAACTCACTAAAAGTGGCAGTAATAAAGCCTCTCTTGAAAAAGCCAAACCTTGACCCAGAAAATATAAAAAACTATCGGCCTATATCGAATCTTCCATTCCTCTCAAAGATTTTAGAGAAGGCTGTTGCGCAGCAACTCACTGCCTTCCTGAAGACAAACAATGTATACGAAATGCTTCAGTCTGGTTTTAGACCCCATCATAGCACTGAGACGGCACTTGTGAAGGTGGTAAATGACATTTAATGGCATCGGACCGAGCTCTGCATCTGTCCTCGTGCTCCTAGACCTTAGTGCTGCTTTTGATACCATCGATCACCACATTCTTTTGGAGAGATTGGAAACCCAAATTGGTCTACACGGACATGTTCTGGCCTGGTTTAGGTCTTATCTGTCGGAAAGATATCAGTTTGTCTCTGTGAATGGTTTGTCCTCTGACAAATCAACTGTACATTTCGGTGTTCCTCAAGGTTCTGTTTTAGGACCACTATTGTTTTCACTATATATTTTACCTCTTGGGGATGTTATTCGAAAACATAATGTAAACTTTCACTGCTATGCGGATGACACACAGCTGTACATTTCAATGAAACATGGTGAAGCCCCAAAATTGCCCTCGCTAGAAGCATGTGTTTCAGACATAAAGTGGATGGCTGCAAACTTTCTACTATTAAACTCGGACAAAACAGAGATGCTTGTTCTAGGTCCCAAGAAACAAAGAGATCTTCTGTTGAATCTGACAATTAATCTTAATGGTTGTACAGTCGTCTCAAATAAAACTGTGAAGGACCTCGCGTTACTCTGGACCCTGATCTCTCTTTTGAAGAACATATCAAGACCATTTTAGAGGACAGCTTTTTTTCCATCTACGTAACATTGCAAAAAATCAGAAACTTTCTGTCCAAAAATGATGCAGAAAAATTAATCCATGCTTTTGTCACTTCTAGGTTAGACTACTGCAATGCTCTATTTTCCGGCTACCCGGATAAAGCACTAAATAAACTTCAGTTAGTGCTAAATACGGCTCTAGAATCTGACTAGAACCAAAAAATTTGATCATATTACTCCAGTGCTAGCCTCTCTACACTGGCTTCCTGTCAAAGCAAGGGCTGATTTCAAGGTTTTACTGCTAACCTACAAAGCATTACATGGGCTTGCTCCTACCTACCTCTCTGATTTGGTCCTGCCGTACATACCTACACGTACGCTACGGTCACAAGGCATGAGCCTCCTAATTGTCCCTAGAATTTCTAAGCAAACAGCTGGAGGCAGGGCTTTCTCCTATAGAGCTCCATTTTTATGGAACGGTCTGCCTACCCATGTCAGAGACGCAAACTCGGTCTCAACCTTTAAGTCTTTACTGAAGACTCATCTCTTCAGTGGGTCATATGATTGAGTGTAGTCTGGCCCAGGAGTGGGAAGGTGAACGGAAAGGCTCTGGAGCAACGGCGCACCGCCCTTGCTGTCTCTGCCTGGCCGGTTCCCCTCTTTCACTGGGATTCTCTGCCTCTAACCCTGTTACGGGGCTGAGTCACTGGCTTGCTGGGCTCTCTCGTGCCGTCCCTGGGGGGGTGCGTCACCTGGAGTGGGTTGATTCACTGTTGTGGTCGGCCTGTCTGGGTTGCCCCCCCCCCCTTGGGTTGTACCGTGGCGGAGATCTTTGTGGGCTATACTCGGCCTTGTCTCAGGATGGTAAGTTGGTGGTTGAAGATATCCCTCTAGTGGTGTGGGGGATGTGCTTTGGCAAAGTGGGTGGGGTTATATCCTTCCTGTTTGGCCTGTCCGGGGTGTCCTCGGATGGGGCCACAGTGTCTCCTGACCCCTCCTGTCTCAGCCTCCAGTATTTATGCTGCAGTAGTTTATGTGTCGGGGCTAGGGTCAGTTTGTTATATCTGGAGTACTTCTCCTGTCCTATTCGGTGTCCTGTGTGAATCTAAGTGTGCGTTCTCTAATTCTCTCCTTCTCTCTTTCTTTCTCTCTCTCGGAGGACCTGAGCCCTAGGACCATGTCCCAGGACTACCTGACATGAGGACTCCTGCTGTCCCCAGTCCCCTGGCCATGCTCCTGCTCCAGTTTCAACTGACCTGAGCCCTAGGACCGTGCCCCAGGACTACCTGACATGAAGGCTCCTTGCTGTCCCCAGTCCACCTGACTGTGCTGCTGCTCCAGTTTCAACTGTTCTGCCTTATTATTATTCGACCATGCTGGTCATTTATGAACATTTGAACATCTTGGTCATGTTCTGTTATAATCTCTACCCGGCACAGCCAGAGGACTGGCCACCCCACATAGCCCGGTTCCTCTCTAGGTTTCTTCCTAGGTTTTGGCCTTTCTAGGGAGTTTTTCTAGCCACC
>NW_026285917.1:0-3847 GCF_023373465.1 Oncorhynchus keta | reverse complement strand
TGATTAGGTTAGAGGTGTCTCTTCCATCAAACAGTAACAGTAACCCAGATCAGGTCAGTAGTCTATAATGGGGTGTTGTTTAGGTTAGAGGTGTCTCTTCCATCAAACAGTAACAGTAACCCAGATCAGGTCAGTAGTCTATAATGGGGTGTTGTTTAGGTTAGAGGTGTCTCTTTCATCAAACAGTAACAGTAACAGTGACCCAGATCAGGTCAGTAGTCTATAATGGGGTGTTGATTAGGTTAGAGGTGTCTCTTCCATCAAACAGTAACAGTAACCCAGATCAGGTCAGTAGTCTATAATGGGGTGTTGTTTAGGTTAGAGGTGTCTCTTACAGTAACAGTAACAGTGACCCAGATCAGGTCAGTAGTCTATAATGGACTGTTGTTTAGGTTAGAGGTGTCTCTTCCATCAAACAGTAACAGTGACCCAGATCAGGTCAGTAGTCTATAATATAGTGTTGTTTAGGTTAGAGGTGTCTCTTCCATCAAACAGTAACAGTAACAGTGACCCAGATCAGGTCAGTAGTCTATAATGGGGTGTTGTTGAGGTTAGAGGTGTCTCTTCCATCAAACAGTAACAGTAACAGTGACCCAGATCAGGTCAGTAGTCTATAATGGGGTGTTGTTTAGGTTAGAGGTGTCTCTTCCATCAAACAGTAACAGTAACAGTGACCCAGATCAGGTCAGTAGTCTATAATGGGGTGTTGTTTAGGTTAGAGGTGTCTCTTCCATCAAACAGTAACAGTGACCCAGATCAGGGCAGTAGTCTATAAGGCCTTCCATGCCACTCTCCAACCCTCTTCTCTCTGCCTGCCATGCCACTCTCCAACCCCTCTTCTCTCTGCCTGCCATGCCACTCTCCAACCCTCTCTCTCTGCCTCCCATGCCACTCTCCAACCTCTCTCTCTCTGCCTCCCATGCCACTCTCCAACCCCTCTCTCTCTGCCTCCCATGCCACTCTCCAACCCCTCTCTCTCTGCCTTCCATGCCACTCTCCAACCCCTCTCTCTGCCTTCCATGCCACTCTCCAACCCCTCTCTCTCTCTGCCTTCCATGCCACTCTCCAACCCTCTCTCTCTCTGCCTTCCATGCCACTCTCCAACCCCTCTCTCTCTCTGCCTTCCATGCCACTCTCCAACCCCTCTCTCTCTGCCTTCCATGCCACTCTCCAACCTCTCTCTCTCTCTCTTTCTTCCATGCCACTCTCCAACCCTCTCTCTCTCTGCCTGCCATGCCACTCTCCAACCCCTCTCTCTCTGCCTTCCATGCCACTCTCCAACCCTCTCTCTCTCTGCCTTCCATGCCACTCTCCAACCCCTCTCTCTCTATGCCTTCCATGCCACTCTCCAACCCCTCTCTCTCTGCCTGCCATGCCACTCTCCAACCCCTCTCTCTCTCTGCCTGCCATGCCACTCTCCAACCCCTCTCTCTCTCTCTCTCTCTGCCTGCCATGCCACTCTCCAACCCCTCTCTCTCTCTTGCCTGCCATGCCACTCTCCAACCCCTCCTCTCTCTGCCTGCCATTCCACTCTCCAACCCTCTCTCTCTGCCTGCCATGCCACTCTCCAAGCCCTCTCTCTCTCTCTCTCTCTGCCTTCCATGCCACTCTCCAACCCCTCTCTCTCTCTGCCTGCCATTCCACTCTCCAACCCCTCTCTCTCTCTCTCTGCCTGCCATGCCACTCTCCAACCCCTCTCTCTCTGCCTTCATTCCACTCCAACCACTCTCTCTCTCTCTGCCTTCCATTCCACTCTCCATCCTCTCTCTCTGCCTTCCATGCCACTCTCCAACCCCTCTCTCTCTCTGCCTTCCATGCCACTCTCCAACCCTCTCTCTCTCTGCCTTCCATGCCACTCTCCAACCCCTCTCTCTCTGCCTTCCATGCCACTCTCCAACCCCTCTCTCCTCCCGTCTTACCCCTTCCACCTCTCCCTCCCTGAGTAAGCAAGCAGCCATGCACAAGTCTTGGGTTGTGTGAACTGGAACAGCTCACAGGCTCCTGCTCTGTCTCCTGTTTCTGTAGTGAGACAGCATGATGTACCAGTACACCTCCTGGACAGGACACTAGTTTATCACAAGGCCTTAACCCCAATCTATCTCCCTATATTGCTGTGTGCAGCATTTCCCAGAGGGGGATCATTTTGGTTTTGGTTACACTTTACTTGGATAGTGCAGATTTGGTATCTATAGATCCTCTACAGTTGGTCATACTATCAACAAACAATCTGTTCATAAGCAACTGCTTGCCAAGGTTAGAATAAGGGTTAAGGTAAGGGTAAGTTTAGGGTCAGGATAAGGGTTAAGGGTAAGTGTAGGGTCAGGATAAGGGTTAAGGTTACGTTAGATCTAGTAGATAGTGGAAATGTTACTGATAGTCTGTAGAACATCTACAGATGGACCATCCAAATAAAGTGTCACCTTGGTTTTTGCCCGAGCACTACACAGCTGATTAAAATTATCAACGCTTGATGAGTTGATTATTTAAAAATCAGCTGTCTATGACTTGGACAAAATCTCACACACCCCTTAGGGACCCCAGGGCCGAGTTCGCGAAAAGCTGGCGTGGCGCAAAGCAGAGACCAGGTCCCATTAACAGCGTTGGGAAAGCTGCTCTGAAAATATAGTTTACCACCAATTACTGAATACTGGAAGTTAAGCTACTGTACACTAAAGCTACTTTTGAGAAACAAAGTTTACTCAGTGACCTTGAAAAAATAAAATATTTCACTACATCCCAAACTACTTCGTAATTACCATCTCTAAATCTGAAACGTTAGACTACATATTGCAAGAACAGAACACTTCAGGGGTCAAATGTCAGCAGACTGTGTAATTTAGCTTAATACACAAAAACAAAATGTTTCAAGTGAGAATACAAGAAAGGAAGAGATTGTCTACTTCACCCACATTGTGTCATTCCAGTAGTTAGCAGTTAGCGACATGCCAAAAAATTGTATTCACTGAAAACACTACCGAAACCCATTTTGTAATGTTCCCCAGAAAACACTACTGAAACCCATTTTAGTAATGTTCCCCAGAAAACACCACTGAAACCCATTTTGTAATGTTCCCCAGAAAACACCACTGAACCCCATTTTGTAATGTTCCCCAGAAAACACCACTGAAACACACTTTGTAATGTTCCCCAGAAAACACCACTGAAACCCATTTTGTAATGTTCCCCAGAAAACACTACTGAACCCCATTTTGTAATGTTCCCCAGAAAACACCACTGAAACACACTTTGTAATGTTCCCTAGAAAACACCACTGAAACCCATTTTGTAATGTTCCCCAGAAAACACTACTGAAACCCATTTTGTAATGTTCCCCAGAAAACACTACCGAAACCCATTTTGTAATGTTCCCCAGAAAACACTACCGAAACCCATTTTGTAATGTTCCCAGAAAACACTACTGAAACCCATTTTGTAATGTTCCCCAGAAAACACCACTGAAACCCATTTTGTAATGTTCCCCAGAAAACACCACTGAAACCCATTTTGTAATGTTCCCCAGAAAACACTACTGAAACCCATTTTGTAATGTTCCCCAGAAAACACTACTGAAACCCATTTTGTAATGTTCCCCAGAAAACACCACTGAAACCCATTTTGTAATGTTCCCCAGAAAACACCACTGAAACCCATTTTTGTAATGTTCCCCAGAAAACACCACTGAAACCCATTTTGTAATGTTCCCCAGAAAACACTACCGAGAAACCCATTTTGCTAATGTTCCCCAGAAAACACTACCGAAACCCATTTTGTAACGTTCCCCAGCAAGAAAACCCAAATAATAAATCGCTCAAACAGAAGGTGAACAGAGTCACTGACAACAACCGGA
>NW_026285916.1:0-5000 GCF_023373465.1 Oncorhynchus keta | reverse complement strand
AACCTCCTCTTTCTCTCTCCTGTCTGTCTGTCTGTCTGTCTCTCTCTCTCTCTCAATTCAATTCAATTCAATTCAATTCAAGGGCTTTATTGGCATGGGAAACATGTGTTAACATTGCCAAAGCAAGTGAGGTAGACAACATACAAAGTGAATATATAAAGTGGAAAACAACAAAAATTAACAGTAAACATTACATACAACAGTTTCAAAACAGTAAAGACATTACAAATGTCATATTATATATATATATATATATATATATATATATATATATATATATATATATATATACACACAATGTACAAATAATTAAAGGACACAAGATAAAATAAATAAGCATAAATATGGGTTGTATTTACAATGGTGTTTGTTCTTCACTGGTTGCCCTTTTCTCGTGGCAACAGGTCACAAATCTTGCTGCTGTGATGGCACACTGTGGAATTTCACCCAGTAGGTATGGGAGTTTTTTCAAAATTGGATATGTTTTCGAATTCTTTGTGGATCTGTGTGATCTGGGGAAATATGTCTCTAATATGGTCATACATTGGGCAGGAGGTTAGGAAGTGCAGCTCAGTTTCCACCTCATTTTGTGGGCAGTGAGCACATAGCCTGTCTTCTCTTGAGAGCCATGTCTGCCTACGGCGGCCTTTCTCAATAGCAAGGCTATGCTCACTGAGTCTGTACATAGTCAAAGCTTTCCTTAATTTTGGGTCAGTCACAGTGGTCAGGTATTCTGCCGCTGTGTACTCTCTGTGTAGGGCCAAATAGCATTCTAGTTTGCTCTGTTTTTGTTAATTCTTTCCAATGTGTTAAGTAATTATCTTTTTGTTTTCTCATGATTTGGTTGGGTCTAATTGTGCTGTTGTCCTGGGGCTCTGTAGGGTGTGTTTGTGTTTGTGAACAGAGCCCCAGGACCAGTTTGCTTAGGGGACTCTTCTCCAGGTTCATCTCTCTGTTTGTGATGGCTTTGTTATGGAAGGTTTGTGAATCGCTTCCTTTTAGGTGGTTGTAGAATTTAATGGCTCTTTCTGGATTTTGATAATTAGTGGGTATCGGCCTAATTCTGCTCTGCATGCATTATTTGGTGTTTACGTTGTACACGGAGGATATTTTGCAGAATTCTGCGTGCAGAGTCTCAATTTGGTGTGTGTCCCATTTTGTGAAGTCTTGGTTGGTGAGCGGACCCCAGACCTCACAACCATAAAGGGCAATGGGCTCTATGACTGATTCAAGTATTTTTAGCCAAATCCTAATTGGTATGTTGAAATTTATGTTTCTTTTGATGGCATAGAATGCCCTTCTTGCCTTGTCTCTCAGATCGTTCACACCTTTGTGGAAGTTACCTGTGGCGCTGATGTTTAGGCCAAGGTATGTATAGTTTTTTGTGTGCTCTAGGGCAACAGTGTCGAGATGGAATTTGTATTTGTGGTCCTGGTGACTCAGCCTTTTTTTGGAACACCATTATTTTGGTCTTACTGAGATTTACTGTCAGGGCCCAGGTCTGACAGAATCTGTACATAAGATCTAGGTGCTGCTGTAGGCCCTCCTTGGTTGGTGACAGAAGCACCAGATCATCAGCAAACAGCAGACATTTGACTTCGGATTCTAGCAGGGAGGCCGGGTGCTGCAGACTTTCTAGTGCCCGCCCAGTTCGTTGATATATGTTGAAGAGGGTGGGGCTTAAGCTGCATCCCTGTCTAACCCCACGACCCTGTGTGAAGAAATGTGTGTGTTTTTGCCAATTTTAACCGCACTTGTTGTTTGTGTACATGGATTTTATAATGTCATATGTTTTACCCCCAACACCACTTTCCATCAGTTTGTACAGCAGACCCTCCTGCCAAACTGAGTCGACCACTTTTGAAATCAACAAAGCATGAAGACTTTGCCTTTGTTTTTGGTTTGTTTGGTTGTCAATTAGGGTGTGCAGGGTGAATACATGGTCTGTTGTACGGTAATTTGGTAAAAAGCCAATTTGACATTTGCTCAGTACATTGTTTTCATTGAGGAAATGTACGAGTCTGCTGTTAATAATGCAGAGGATTTTCCCAAGGTTACTGTTGACACATATTCCACGGTAGTTATTGGGGTCAAATTTGTCTCCACTTTTGTGGATTGGGGTGATCAGTCCTTGGTTCCAAATATTGGGGAAGATGCCAGAGCTAAGTATGATGTTAAAGAGTTTTAGTATAGCCAGTTGGAATTTGTTGTCTGTATATTTGATCATTTCATTGAGGATACCATCGACACCACAGGCCTTTTTGGGTTGGAGGGTTTTTATTTTGTCCTGTAACTCATTCAATGTAATTGGAGAATCCAGTGGGTTCTGGTAGTCTTTAATAGTTGATTCTAAGATCTGTAGTTGATCATGTATATGTTTTGCTCTTTGTTCTTTGTTATAGAACCAAAAGATTGGAGAAGTGGTTTACCCAGA
Organism: Oncorhynchus keta; assembly: GCF_023373465.1. NCBI lineage: Eukaryota > Metazoa > Chordata > Actinopteri > Salmoniformes > Salmonidae > Oncorhynchus > Oncorhynchus keta. The sequence continues at coordinate 2,566 of NW_026285916.1, read as the reverse complement.
CATCTCCATTTTGGATAGATAATTCTTCGTGTTGTTGTTTGTTTAGTGTTTTCCAATTTTCCCAGAAGTGGTTAGAGTCTATGGATTCTTCAATTGCATTGAGCTGATTTCTGACATGCTGTTCCTTCTTTTTCCGTAGTGTATTTCTGTATTGTTTTAGTGATTCACCATAGTGAAGCGTAGACTCAGGTTTTCCGGGTCTCTATGTTTTTGGTTGGACAGGTTTCTCAATTTCTTTCTTAGATTTTTGCATTCCTCATCAAACCATTTGTCATTATTGTTAATTTTCTTCGGTTTTCTATTTGAGATTTTTAGATTTGATAGGGGAAGCTGAGAGGTCAAATATACTGTTAAGATTTTCTACTGCCAAGTTTACACCTTCACTATTACAGTGGAACGTTTTTACCCAGGAAATTGTCTAAAGGGATTGGAATTTGTTGTTGCCTAATTGTTTTTGGTAGGTTTCAAACTTGCATTCCTTCCACCTATAGCATTTCTTAATGTTACTCAGTTCCTTTGGCTTTGATGCCTCGTGGTTGAGTATTGCTCTGTTTAAGTAGACTGTGATTTTGCTGTGGTCTGATAGGGGTGTTAGTGGACTGACTGTAACGGCTCTGAGAGATTCTGGGTTGAGGTCAGTGATAAAGTAGTCTACAGTACTACTGCCAGAGATGAGCTATAGGTGTATCTACCATAGGTCCCCTCCAAAGCCTACCGTTGACTATGTACATACCCAGCGTGCGACAGAGCTGCAGGAGTTGTGACCCGTTTTTTGTTGGTTATGTTTGTCATAGTTGTGCCTAGGGGGCATATGTGGGAGGGGATGCTGTCACCTCCAGGCAGATGTTTGTCCCCCTGTGTGCTGAGGGTGTCAGGTTCTTGTCCGGTTCTGGCATTTAGGTCGCCACAGACTAGTACATGTCCCTGGGCCTGGAAATGATTGATTTCGCCCTCAGGATGGAGAAGCTGTCTTCATTAAAATATGGGGATTCTAGTGGGGGATATAGGTAGCACACAGGAGGACATTTTTCTCTGTTAGGATAATTTCCTTTTGAATTTCTAGCCAAATGTAGAATGTTCCTGTTTTTGATTAATTTAATGGAGTGAGTTAGGTCTGCTCTATACCAAATTAGCATACCCCCTGAGTCCCTTCCCTGTTTCACACCTGGTAGTTTGGTGGATGGGACTACCAGCTCTCTGTAACCTAGGGCAGCCAGTGGGTCCGTCTCCTCTACTGGTTTCTTGCAGGATGACAATGTCTGTGTTACCGATTTCTTTGGTGAAGTCCGGGTTTCTGCTCTTTAGGCCAAAGGCAGATGACCTCAGGCCTTGGATATTCAGGATGATATAGTGAAGGCTTTTGTTCCATAGAATGTCCAATGTTGTTGGTCGTGTGGTTTTGGCCTCAGGCCAGTAAGTGTGAGCAGAGCCTGCTGAGCATCTGGTACATGCTATTGGCTTGGGCGAGTGTGAGAGTGGGGGTTGGGACTGTTTGCCCGCTCACTACCTGGGCGTATGTGTGGCTTCCATGTTGAGGCCCTCTTTGCGGGGTGGGTGCATGGGGTGGGCAGGAGTGGCATAGGTCTGATCTGAGGGGGCCTAAATGGGGTGTGGGCATGGTTGGCGTGGGGGGTGTTGATTGGTTGGGGTGGGGGTGTGGATGTGTCTGGGTGTACTGTGGTCTGGATGTAATTCCTCTTGGCGTGGGTCCTCTATGTGTAGGTCAGGGGGGTCCTGCAGGTCTGGGAGGGTGTCTCGCTGGTCTGGGTGGAGAGTCTATTGATCTGTTGCTCCTGTGTGAAATGTTGGGGATACGTTTGAGAGCGTGTGCTTTAGGGTCCTGGCAAGGTGGGCACTGCTGCCTTGTAGAGTGGACCTGGTCATAGAGGCTGTTCAAGTCCAGGGTGGAGTGGTGGGCCAGGGAAAACATTTGGTTTTGAGGCACAGTCACGGGAAATACTTGCGTTTACCGCTGTATTGGCAGGGTGGAAGTCTTTTCGTGGTAGCAGGGTGGAGATAACCACTTGTGCGTTGGGGAGAGAGTAGAAGAAGCCTTTTCCAATCTCCCTTCAGTGCTGTTGCCACCCTTTCCTGCTGTGCTCTCAGGTCGTTTGTGCCTGTGTGTATTATTATGTGGCTGGGTGAACCTAGTTGGTCCTCCAGACAGAGAGGTAGAGGGCACGCTGGGTGTTTGGACACCAGAGTTTAGACACACTATGTTTGGGAAAAGTTTTTTCTTCTATATATTTCCCATTTGAGTCCATAAGTAGTACAATCTGTGTCTTGTGTTTGTCCTCAGTGGGTGTGGGGGTTGTCCAGAAGGGCTATCAGGGTGGCTGACAGAGTGCTCGGAGAGAAGTGAGAGCCGCTGGGCTGTGTCTCTCTCTCTCTCTCTCTCTCTCTCTCTCTCTTGTCTCTCTCTCTTGTCTCTCTCTCCTGTCTCTCTCTCTCCTCTCTCTCTCTCTCTCTCTCTCTCTCTCTCTCTCTCTCTCTCTCTCTCTCTATCTCTCTCGCTCTCTCTCTCCTGTCTCTCTCTCTCTCTCTCTTTCTCTCTCTTTCTTTTTCT
>NW_026285915.1:0-3135 GCF_023373465.1 Oncorhynchus keta | reverse complement strand
AAAAAAAATATATATAACATTATTATCATAATGTAAAACACTTTAAAGGAGCTCTAATTTAAACATGCAAGGATATATATATATATATATATATATATATATATATATGATACGATTACCCACTTTAAAACTGTTGCTGCAAAATCACTTCTCAATGTGTGTACATTTCAAGCTTTCAACAACAATAATAATTTTACATTATGATAATAATGTTATATTATTTTTATAATAATACATATCTGCAAACCAAATGTATTTCTGAAAACCCCTTTTTGCATCTTCAATAGTTGTAGATGTTCCAACGTTCGTAGACCTTTCATACAAAAATACCTAATACTGTCTGTTTCATCGGTTCCTCCGATGTCGAGTCCCTAATGCATCCAAGTCACCCGTTGTGTCCGTTGTCCATCATACCTAAAAAAAATAATAATAAAAAATTAAACGTTGTCCCCCCCTGTTTAAAACACAAATAACTCGGGTACAGTCGCTTCCCAATCACCTATGTCCAGTAGCATTCAGAAATATCTATTACGCGGGATTCACTTATTCACATCTCTTTTTTAATCTGTCCTAGCAGCTAAATATTCGGGGCTGTGGGTTTGCGCTAAAGCTGTGGTAACATAGTGTTAAAGTATATACGTTCTGTTCTAACTATCGAGAAAGTCGGAATGAGTTCGGGAGATAAACAAGGTGTTGCGTACAGGATATTTGGTTTAGAGAACACAGGCTGTGAATTCAAACAACAGGAGGGGATGTCGAGACATTCTGTCTGCAAACGGGGTGGGGTCACCCAGGCGATGATTAGGAATATCAATGTATAACCCCGGGTGGTGACTGATATCTGGACATGCCACTATGCATGATAGTGCACACCTTGGTTTCAAACGATTCTCTACAGATAGAATGGGGCTACATGCTTGGGCCCCTGTTGAACACACACCACACCCTTTGTTTTTGGCTCACACACACACACTCCTGCTGCTCCGTCGCACGCCTGCTCCTGCTGCTCCGTCCACACACACACTCCTGCTGCTCCGTCACCGCACACTCCTGCTGCTCCGTCCTGCACGCACACTCCTGCTGCTCCGTCACACGCACACTCCTGCTGCTCCGTCACACGCACACTCCTGCTGCTCCGTCGCACGCACACTCCTGCTGCTCCGTCACACACACACTCCTGCTGCTCCGTCGCACGCACACTCCTGCTGCTCGTCACACGCACACTCCTGCTGCTCCGTCGCACGCACACTCCTGCTGCTCCGTCACACACACACTCCTGCTGCTCCGTCGCACGCACACTCCTGCTGCTCCGTCACACACACACTCCTGCTGCTCCGTCACACGCACACTCCTGCTGCTCCGTCACACGCACACTCCTGCTGCTCCGTCGCACGCACACTCCTGCTGCTCCGTCACACACACACTCCTGCTGCTCCGTCGCACGCACACTCCTGCTGCTCCGTCACACGCACACTCCTGCTGCTCCGTCGCACGCACACTCCTGCTGCTCCGTCACACACACACTCCTGCTGCTCCGTCGCACGCACACTCCTGCTGCTCCGTCACACACACACTCCTGCTGCTCCGTCACACGCACACTCCTGCTGCTCCGTCACACACACACTCCTGCTGCTCCGTCACACACACACTCATGCACCCTGATTTTCCGTGTCTTTTCTTCTTCTTGACAGACCGGGGTGATGTCTTGAAAGGACATTTTCCTATCGTTAAAGGGTGAGATACATTTTTAAAACAAGTGATTTAATTCCAAAATATTTAGTACATACGTTTTATAGACGTGTTAGAATTAATGACCAAAATGTACTACTATTTAAACAAGAATCATTAGTGTTTTGTGTAAAAACATTGGAGGCCTACAGTTGTACCTCACACTCACGCACGCACCCGGATTTTCTGTCTTTTTTCTTCGTGACAGACGGGGTTGATGGCTGGAAAGGACATTTTCCCTTCGTTAAAGGGTGAGATACTGTTTTAAAACCATTGATTTAAGACCAAAATATGTAGTACTAACTTTTTAAAGACATGTTCGAATTCATTACCAAATTGCACTACTATTTAAACATGCATCATTCGTGTTTTATGTAAAAACATTGGAGACCTACAGTTGTACATTATTACAAACTTTATAACATACCATTGTAGGAAAGACTATAAATTGCTTCTGTGAATCTACGTCTAACAGTCGCTTCCCAATCACCTATGTCCAGTAGCATTCAGAAATATCTATTAGGCGGGATTCACTTATTCACATCTCTTTTTTAATCTGTCCTGGCAGCTAAATATTCGGGGTTGTGGGTTTGCGATAAAGCTGTGGTAACAGTGTTAAAGTATATGCTCCACGTTCTGTCCCTAACTAGGGGGTGTTTCGAGACATTTTTTGTTTTATAATGGTTACATGTTCATTACACACCTCTGCATTTTATATTATTAAGTAGGCTGTTGGTCTTTGAGGTCCGTTATGTCAATTTGCCTTTATACATCTCATTGACCTACTGTCAACTCCCTCAGTTGTAAACATCTACAATAATCATTAGACGTACGCGTCAGAGTTATCATACCCCGTGTCGGGGTTTGTACAGAGTTGGTTAAATCCGCTCTTTTGCTCCCCATTTACATGGCTAATAATCTCCAAGCTGCTCTAAGTGGTGTTGTTTGTGTGAATATTGTTTTCCATAAAGTTAATAACCCCCCTAAACCGAAATATGAAATTACCTCTTCCCCTATCGTTAAAGCGTGAGATACATTTTTAAAACCAGTGATTTAATTCAAAATATTTAGTACCTACATTTTAACACATGTTATAATTCCAAAATGTTGACTATTTCTTACAGATAAAGGGTCCTGTTAGCCCCGACCTGTAACTGACAGTTAGACTTACAGGTTATGTCGTTGTCTTTTGTTTGAATTGTTTATGTGTCCGCTGTGCGGGGGAAATGATAATACACGCGGAACTACGTAGCTAATACTGTTGTAACGGGGATCCTTATTGTAGCAACACACTTTTGGAGGGAAGGCAATCCTGCGCTGCGTTAGCTAAGTTTTCATGTCATCAGGGGTAGTTCATAAAGGTTGAAGAGTGTATGTTAGTGTTACGGATACAGTTATCCTGTTATC
>NW_026285914.1:0-13593 GCF_023373465.1 Oncorhynchus keta | reverse complement strand
AGGACAGAGACCAAACCAGGCTGAGGGAGAAGGACAGAGACCAAACCAGGCTGAGGGAGAAGGAGAGAGACCAAACCAGGCTGAGGGAGAAGGACAGGACAGGCTGAGGGACCAAACCAGGCTGAGGGAGAAGGAGAGAGACCAAACCAGGCTGAGGGAGAAGGACAGAGACCAAACCAGGCTGAGGGAGAAGGACAGAGACCAAACCAGGCTGAGGGAGAAGGAGAGAGACCAAACCAGGCTGAGGGAGAAGGAGAGAGACCAAACCAGGCTGAGGGAGAAGGAGAGAGACCAAACCAGGCTGAGGGAGAAGGAGAGAGACCAAACCAGGCTGAGGGAGAAGGAGAGAGACCAAACCAGGCTGAGGGAGAAGGACAGAGACCAAACCAGGCTGAGGGAGAAGGACAGAGACCAAACCAGGCTGAGGGAAAAGGAGAGAGACCAAACCAGGCTGAGGGAGAAGGACAGAGACCAAACCAGGCTGAGGGAGAAGGACAGAGACCAAACCAGGCTGAGGGAGAAGGACAGAGACCAAACCAGGCTGAGGGAGAAGGAGAGAGACCAAACCAGGCTGAGGGAGAAGGACAGAGACCAAACCAGGCTGAGGGAGAAGGACAGAGACCAAACCAGGCTGAGGGAGAAGGAGAGAGACCAAACCAGGCTGAGGGAGAAGGACAGAGACCAAACCAGGCTGAGGGAGAAGGACAGAGACCAAACCAGGCTGAGGGAGAAGGAGAGAGACCAAACCAGGCTGAGGGAGAAGGACAGAGACCAAACCAGGCTGAGGGAGAAGGAGAGAGACCAAACCAGGCTGAGGGAGAAGGAGAGAGACCAAACCAGGCTGAGGGAGAAGGACAGAGACCAAACCAGGCTGAGGGAGAAGGAGAGAGACCAAACCAGGCTGAGGGAGAAGGACAGAGACCAAACCAGGCTGAGGGAAAAGGACAGAGACCAAACCAGGCTGAGGGAAAAGGAGAGAGACCAAACCAGGCTGAGGGAAAAGGAGAGAGAGGGTAGAGGGATGGCTGAGGGGGTATGGGAGGAGGGTAGAGGGATGACTGAGGGGGTATGGGAAGAAGGTAGAGGGATGGCTGAGGGGGTTTGGGAGGAGGGTAGAGGGATGGCGAGGGGGGTATGGGGGGAAGGTAGCGGTGTTGGGAGGGGGTATGGGAGGGTAGAGGGATGTTCTCTGGACAAGCATTTTTCCGGATAACCCAAACATTCGGAAATGGGATTCATCAGAGAAAATGACTTTAGTCCTCAGCAGTCTGTACCTTCTGCAGAATATCAGTCTGTCCCTGATGTTTTTCCTGGAGAGAAGTGTCTTCTTCGCTGCCCTTCCTGACACCAGGCCATCCTCCAAAAGTCTTCACCTCACTGTCCATGCAGATGCACTCACACCTGCCTGCTGCCATTCCTGAGCAAGCTCTGTACTGGTGGTGCCCCGATCCCGCAGCTGAATCAACTTTAGGAGACAGTCCTGGCGCTTGCTGGACTTTTTTGGGCACCCTGAAGCCTTCTTCACAACAATTGAACCGCTCTCCTTGATATTCTTGATGATCCGATAAATGGTTGATTTAGGTGCAATCTTACTGGCAGCAATATCTTTGCCTGTGAAGCCCTTTTTGTGCAAAGCAATGATGATGGCATGTGCTTCCTTGCAGGTAACCATGGTTGAGAGAGGAAGAACAATGATTCCAAGCACCACAGTCCTTTTGAAGCTTCCAGTCTGTTATTCGAACTCAATCAGCATGACAGAGTGATCTCCAGCCTTGTCCTGGTCAACACTCACACCTGTGTTAACAAGAGAATCACTGCCATGATGTCATCTGGTCTTTTTGTGTCAGGGCTGAAATGTAAATGTATTTTTGGGGGGGATTCAGTTCATTTGCATGGCAAAGGGACTTTGCAATTAATTGCAATTCATCTGATCACTCTTCAGAACATTCTGGAGTATATGTAAATTACCATCATCATACAACCTGAGGCAGCAGAGTTAGTGAAAATTAATATTTGTGTCATTCTCGAAAATGTTGGACACGACTGTAGTGCACTATGTAGGGGATAGGGTTTCATAGGGCTCTGGTCTAAAGTAGTTCATTATATATAGGGAATAGGATTCTATAGGGCTCTGGTCTAAAGTAGTGCACTATATATAGGGAATAGGGTTCCATAGGGCTCTGGTCTAAAGTAGTGCACTATATATAGGCAATATGGTGCCATAGGGTTCTGGTCTAAAGTAGTGCACTATATAGGGAATAGGGTTCCATAGGGCTCTGGTCTAAAGTAGTGCACTATATATAGGGAATAGGGTTCCACAGGGCTCTGGTCTAAAGTAGTGCACTACATAGGGAATAGGGTTCCATAGGGCTCTGGTCTAAAGTAGTGCACTATATATAGTGAATAGGGTTCTATAGGGCTCTGGTCTAAAGTAGTGTACTATATAGGGAATAGGGTTCTATAGGGCTCTGGTCTAAAGTAGTGCACTATATAGGGAATAGGGTTCTATAGGGCTCTGGTCTAAAGTAGTGTACTATATAGGGAATAGGGTTCTATACAGCTCTGGTCTAAAGTAGTGCACTATGTCGGGAGTAGGGTTCTATAGGGCTCTGGTCTAAAGTAGTGCACTATATAGGGAATAGGGTTCCATAGGGCTCTGGTCTAAAGTAGTGCACTACATAGGGAATAGGTTTCCATTCAGGACTGATTGTTGGAGAAAACCCCAGTGAGATGTCTGATATTTCTGTGTGAAACCCAGAACAGCCAGCAGCTCCAGATCCCTGCAGTGTTTCCTCCTCTGTGTGAAACCCAGAACACCTCCAGATCCCTGCAGTGTTTCCTCCTCTGTGTGAAACCCAGAACACCTACAGATCCCTACAGTGTTTCCTCCTCTGTGTGAAACCCAGAACACCAGCAGATCCCTGCAGTGTTTCCTCCTCTGTGTGAAACCCAGAACACCTCCAGATCCCTACAGTGTTTCCTCCTCTGTGTGAAACCCAGAACACCTCCAGATCCCTGCAGTGTTTCCTCCTCTGTGTGAAACCCAGAACACCTCCAGCCCTACAGTGTTTCAGCCCAGAACCCTCCAGATCCCTACAGTGTTTCCTCCTCTGTGTGAAACCCAGAACACCTCCAGATCCCTGCAGTGTTTCCTCCTCTGTGTGAAACCCAGAACACCTCCAGATCCCTACAGTGTTTCCTCCTCTGTGTGAAACCCAGAACACCTCCAGATCCCTACAGTGTTTCCTCCTCTGTGTGAAACCCAGAACACCTCCAGATCCCTACAGTGTTTCCTCCTCTGTGTGAAACCCAGAACAGCCAGCAGCTCCAGATCCCTGCAGTGTTTCCTCCTCTGTGTGAAACCCAGAAAACCTCCAGATCCCTACAGTGTTTCCTCCTCTGTGTGAAACCCAGAACACCTCCAGATCCCTGCAGTGTTTCCTCCTCTGTGTGAAACCCAGAACAGCCAGCAGCTCCAGATCCCTACAGTGTTTCCTCCTCTGTGTGAAACCCAGAACAGCCAGCAGCTCCAGATCCCTACAGTGTTTCCTCCTCTGTGTGAAACCCAGAACACCTCCAGATCCCTGCAATGTTTCCTCCTCTGTGTGAAACCCAGAACAGCCAGCAGCTCCAGATCCCTACAGTGTTTCCTCCTCTGTGTGAAACCCAGAACAGCCAGCAGCTCCAGATCCCTACAGTGTTTCCTCCTCTGTGTGAAACCCAGAACAGATCCCTGCAGTGTTTCCTCCTCTGTGTGAAACCCAGAACACCTCCAGATCCCTACAGTGTTTCCTCCTCTGTGTGAAACCCAGAACACCTCCAGATCCCTGCAGTGTTTCCTCCTCTGTGTGAAACCCAGAACACCTCCAGATCCCTACAGTGTTTCCTCCTCTGTGTGAAACCCAGAACAGCCAGCAGCTCCAGATCCCTACAGTGTTTCCTCCTCTGTGTGAAACCCAGAACAGCCAGCAGCTCCAGATCCCTGCAGTGTTTCCTCCTCTGTGTGAAACCCATAACACCTCCAGATCCCTACAGTGTTTCCTCCTCTGTGTGAAACCCAGAACACCTCCAGATCCCTACAGTGTTTCCTCCTCTGTGTGAAACCCAGAACAGCCAGCAGCTCCAGATCCCTGCAGTGTTTCCTCCTCTGTGTGAAACCCAGAACAGCCAGCAGCTCCAGATCCCTGCAGTGTTTCCTCCTCTGTGTGAAACCCAGAACACCTCCAGATCCCTACAGTGTTTCCTCCTCTGTGTGAAACCCAGAACAGCCAGCAGCTCCAGATCCTTGCAGTGTTTCCTCCTCTGTGTGAAACCCAGAACAGCCAGCAGCTCCAGATCCCTACAGTGTTTCCTCCTCTGTGTGAAACCCAGAACACCTCCAGATCCCTGCAGTGTTTCCTCCTCTGTGTGAAACCCAGAACACCTCCAGATCCCTACAGTGTTTCCTCCTCTGTGTGAAACCCAGAACACCTCCAGATCCCTGCAGTGTTTCCTCCCCTGTGTGAAACCCAGAACAGCCAGCAGCTCCAGATCCCTGCAGTGTTTCATCCTCTGTGTGAAACCCAGAACACCTCCAGATCCCTGCAGTGTTTCCTCCTCTGTGTGAAACCCAGAACAGCCAGCAGCTCCAGATCCTTGCAGTGTTTCCTCCTCTGTGTGAAACCCAGAACAGCCAGCAGCTCCAGATCCCTGCAGTGTTTCCTCCTCTGTGTGAAACCCAGAACAGCCAGCAGCTCCAGATCCCTACAGTGTTTCCTCCTCTGTGTGAAACCCAGAACACCTCCAGATCCCTGCAGTGTTTCCTCCTCTGTGTGAAACCCAGAACAGCCTCCAGATCCCTGCAGTGTTTCCTCCTCTGTGTGAAACCCAGAACACCAGCAGCTCCAGATCCCTACAGTGTTTCCTCCTCTGTGTGAAACCCAGAACACCTCCAGATCCCTACAGTGTTTCCTCCTCTGTGTGAAACCCAGAACAGCCAGCAGCTCCAGATCCCTGCAGTGTTTCCTCCTCTGTGTGAAACCCAGAACAGCCAGCAGCTCCAGATCCCTACAGTGTTTCCTCCTCTGTGTGAAACCCAGAACACCTCCAGATCCCTGCAGTGTTTCCTCCTCTGTGTGAAACCCAGAACACCTCCAGATCCCTACAGTGTTTCCTCCTCTGTGTGAAACCCAGAACACCTCCAGATCCCTACAGTGTTTCCTCCTCTGTGTGAAACCCAGAACACCTCCAGATCCCTACAGTGTTTCCTCCTCTGTGTGAAACCCAGAACAGCCAGCAGCTCCAGATCCCTGCAGTGTTTCCTCCTCTGTGTGAAACCCAGAACAGCCAGCAGCTCCAGATCCCTGCAGTGTTTCCTCCTCTGTGTGAAACCCAGAACAGCCAGCAGCTCCAGATCCCTACAGTGTTTCCTCCTCTGTGTGAAACCCAGAACAGCCAGCAGCTCCAGATCCCTACAGTGTTTCCTCCTCTGTGTGAAACCCAGAACACCTCCAGATCCCTACAGTGTTTCCTCCTCTGTGTGAAACCCAGAACAGCCAGCAGCTCCAGATCCCTGCAGTGTTTCCTCCTCTGTGTGAAACCCAGAACAGCCAGCAGCTCCAGATCCCTACAGTGTTTCCTCCTCTGTGTGAAACCCAGAACACCTCCAGATCCCTGCAGTGTTTCCTCCTCTGTGTGAAACCCAGAACACCTCCAGATCCCTACAGTGTTTCCTCCTCTGTGTGAAACCCAGAACACCTCCAGATCCCTGCAGTGTTTCCTCCTCTGTGTGAAACCCAGAACACCTCCAGATCCCTACAGTGTTTCCTCCTCTGTGTGAAACCCAGAACAGCCAGCAGCTCCAGATCCCTGCAGTGTTTCCTCCTCTGTGTGAAACCCAGAACAGCCAGCAGCTCCAGATCCCTGCAGTGTTTCCTCCTCTGTGTGAAACCCAGAACACCTCCAGATCCCTACAGTGTTTCCTCCTCTGTGTGAAACCCAGAACACCTCCAGATCCCTACAGTGTTTCCTCCTCTGTGTGAAACCCAGAACACCTCCAGATCCCTAGAAACCCAGAACAGCCAGCAGCTCCAGATCCCTGCAGTGTTTCCTCCTCTGTGTGAAACCCAGAAGAGCCAGCAGCTCCAGATCCCTACAGTGTTTCCTCCTCTGTGTGAAACCCAGAACACCTCCAGATCCCTGCAGTGTTTCCTCCTCTGTGTGAAACCCAGAACATCTCCAGATCCCTACAGTGTTTCCTCCTCTGTGTGAAACCCAGAACAGCCAGCAGCTCCAGATCCCTGCAGTGTTTCCTCCTCTGTGTGAAACCCAGAAAACCTCCAGATCCCTACAGTGTTTCCTCCAAACCCAGAACACCTCCAGATCCCTGCAGTGTTTCCTCCTCTGTGTGAAACCCAGAACAGCCAGCAGCTCCAGATCCCTACAGTGTTTCCTCCTCTGTGTGAAACCCAGAACAGCCAGCAGCTCCAGATCCCTACAGTGTTTCCTCCTCTGTGTGAAACCCAGAACACCTCCAGATCCCTGCAGTGTTTCCTCCTCTGTGTGAAACCCAGAACACCTCCAGATCCCTACAGTGTTTCCTCCTCTGTGTGAAACCCAGAACAGCCAGCAGCTCCAGATCCCTACAGTGTTTCCTCCTCTGTGTGAAACCCAGAACAGCCAGCAGCTCCAGATCCCTGCAGTGTTTCCTCCTCTGATCCCTACAGTGTTTCCTCCTCTGAAAACCCAGAACACCTCCAGATCCCTACAGTGTTTCCTCCTCTGTGTGAAACCCAGAACAGCCAGCAGCTCCAGATCCCTGCAGTGTTTCCTCCTCTGTGTGAAACCCAGAACAGCCAGCAGCTCCAGATCCCTGCAGTGTTTCCTCCTCTGTGTGAAACCCAGAACACCTCCAGATCCCTACAGTGTTTCCTCCTCTGTGTGAAACCCAGAACAGCCAGCAGCTCCAGATCCTTGCAGTGTTTCCTCCTCTGTGTGAAACCCAGAACAGCCAGCAGCTCCAGATCCCTACAGTGTTTCCTCCTCTGTGTGAAACCCAGAACACCTCAGATCCCTGCAGTGTTTCCTCCTCTGTGTGAAACCCAGAACAGCCAGCAGCTCCAGATCCCTACAGTGTTTCCTCCTCTGTGTGAAACCCAGAACAGCCAGCAGCTCCAGATCCCTGCAGTGTTTCCTCCTCTGTGTGAAACCCAGAACAGCCAGCAGCTCCAGATCCCTGCAGTGTTTCCTCCTCTGTGTGAAACCCAGAACAGCCAGCAGCTCCAGATCCTGCAGTGTTTCCTCCTCTGTGTGAAACCCAGAACAGCCAGCAGCACCTCCAGATCCCTGCAGTGTTTCCTCCTCTGTGTGAAACCCAGAACAGCCAGCAGCTCCAGATCCCTACAGTGTTTCCTCCTCTGTGTGAAACCCAGAACACCTCCAGATCCCTACAGTGTTTCCTCCTCTGTGTGAAACCCAGAACAGCCAGCAGCTCCAGATCCCTGCAGTGTTTCCTCCTCTGTGTGAAACCCAGAACAGCCAGCAGCTCCAGATCCCTACAGTGTTTCCTCCTCTGTGTGAAACCCAGAACACCTCCAGATCCCTGCAGTGTTTCCTCCTCTGTGTGAAACCCAGAACAGCCAGCAGATCCCTACAGTGTTTCCTCCTCTGTGTGAAACCCAGAACACCTCCAGATCCCTGCAGTGTTTCCTCCTCTGTGTGAAACCCAGAACACCTCCAGATCCCTACAGTGTTTCCTCCTCTGTGTGAAACCCAGAACACCTCCAGATCCCTACAGTGTTTCCTCCTCTGTGTGAAACCCAGAACACCTCCAGATCCCTACAGTGTTTCCTCCTCTGTGTGAAACCCAGAACACCTCCAGATCCCTACAGTGTTTCCTCCTCTGTGTGAAACCCAGAACAGCCAGCAGCTCCAGATCCCTGCAGTGTTTCCTCCTCTGTGTGAAACCCAGAACACCTCCAGATCCCTACAGTGTTTCCTCCTCTGTGTGAAACCCAGAACACCTCCAGATCCCTACAGTGTTTCCTCCTCTGTGTGAAACCCAGAACACCTCCAGATCCCTACAGTGTTTCCCCCTCTGTGTGAAACCCAGAACAGCCAGCAGCTCCAGATCCCTACAGTGTTTCCTCCTCTGTGTGAAACCCAGAACACCTCCAGATCCCTACAGTGTTTCCTCCTCTGTGTGAAACCCAGAACAGCCAGTAGCTCCAGATCCCTACAGTGTTTCCTCCTCTGTGTGAAACAAGGGGATGAATAAACAGATGGTTTGGTTCATATTGTGTGTCTCCCCTGTACGGCATTGTGAACAAACAGAGATATTTTAGGCCTCCGCAGCTCCTCGGCAGCAGTGTGTGTGTGTGTGTGTGTGTGTGTGTGTGTGTGTGTGTGTGTGTGTGTGTGTGTGTGTGTGTGTGTGTGTGTGTGTGTGTGTGTGTGTGTGTGTGTGTGTGTGTGTGTGTGTGTGTGTGTGTGTGTGTGTGTGAATGTGTGTACAAGGGTTTGTTGAAATGTGACTCCTCAACAACGTTGTTAAGGGGGATTACATGAAACATGGAGAATATCATTAAACATCCTCCTCAATCTTATTATAAATCTTATTCTAATACACACACACACACACAGCCATGTAACGTTCATCACAGACGAACAACAAGCCAATCAGGATTAGATCCCCAGGTCACATGTCCCCAGGGCGGGAAAACAAATATATATATTATATGTCACCTTTATTTCACCTTTATTTCACCTTCATTTAACTAGGCAAGTTTAGCTTATGAACAAATTATTGTTTTTACAATGACAGCCTACCCCGGCTAAAACCCTCCCCTAACCCGGATGACACTGGGCCAATTGTGCACCGTCCTATGGGACTCCGGATCACGGCCCGGTTGGGATACAGCCCGGGATCGAATCAGGGTCTGTAGCGACGCCTCTAGCACTGCGATGCAGGGCCTTAGACCGCTGTGCCACTCACGAGCACAGGATGTGAGACCAGGCTTTATGTAAAACAATGAAAGAGAACAAGTGGGGAGGGGATGGAGAGAGAGGGGGGAGGGGATGGAGAGAGAGGGGGGAAGGGATGGAGAGAGAAGGGGAGGGGATGGAGAGAGAGGGGGAGGGGATGGAGAGAGAGGGGAGAGAGGGATGGAGAGAGAGGGGGAGGGGATGGAGAGAGAGGGGGAGAGGGATGGAGAGAGAGGGGAGAGGGGATGGAGAGAGAAGGGGGAGGGGATGGAGAGAGAGGGGGAGGGGATGGAGAGAGAGGGGAGAGAGGGATGGAGAGAGAGGGGGAGGGGATGGAGAGAGAGGGGGAGGGGATGGAGAGAGAGGGGGAGAGGGATGGAGAGAGAGGGGGAGGGGATGGAGAGAGAGGGGGAGAGGGATGGAGAGAGAGGGGAGGGGATGGAGAGAGAGGGGGGTGTAGAGAGAGGGGAGGGGATGGAGAGAGAGGGGAGGGGATGGAGAGAGGGGAGAGAGGGATGGAGAGAGAGGGGGAGGGGATGGAGAGAGAAGGGGAGGGGATGTAGAGAGAGGGGGAGGGGATGGAGAGAGAGGGGGAGGGGATGGAGAGAGGGGAGAGAGGGATGGAGAGAGAGGGGGAGGGGATGGAGAGAGAAGGGGGAGGGGATGGAGAGAGAGGGGGGAGGGGATGGAGAGAGAGGGGAGAGAGGGATGGAGAGAGAGGGGGAGGGGATGGAGAGAGAGGGGGAGAGGGATGGAGAGAGAGGGGGAGGGGATGGAGAGAGAAGGGGGAGGGGATGGAGAGAGAGGGGGAGGGATGGAGAGAGAGGGAGAGAGGGATGGAGAGAGAGGGGGGAGGGATGGAGAGAGAGGGGAGGGGATGGAGAGAGAGGGGGAGGGGATGGAGAGAGAGGGGGAGAGGGATGGAGAGAGAGGGGGAGGGGATGGAGAGAGAGGGGGAGGGATGGAGAGAGGGGGAGGGGATGGAGAGAGAGGGGGAGGGGATGGAGAGAGAGGGGGAGGGGATGGAGAGAGAGGGGGAGGGGATGGAGAGAGAGGGGGAGAGGGATGGAGAGAGAGGGGGGAGAGGGATGGAGAGAGAGGGGGGAGGGGATGGAGAGAGAGGGGGGAGGGGATGGAGAGAGAGGGGGGAGGGGATGGAGAGAGAGGGGAGGGATGGAGAGAGAGGGGGAGGGGATGGAGAGAGGGGGAGAGGGATGGAGAGAGGGGGGGAGGGGATGGAGAGAGAGGGGAGAGGGGATGGAGAGAAAGATTTATATCTACTGTTCACTTTTTATTGTTTATTTCACTTGCTTTGGCAATGTAAACATATGTTTCCCATGCCAATAAAGCCCTTAGATTGAATTGAGAGAGAAATAGAGTCAGAGAGAGAGAGAGAGAGAGAAGAGAGAGAGAGAGAGAGAGAGAGAGAGAGAGAGAGAGAGAGAGAGAGAGAGAGAGCAAGAGAGAGAGAGAGAGAAAGAGTGAGAGAGACAGAGAGACAGAGAGACAGAGAGCGAGAGAGAGAGAGAAAGAGTGAGAGCGAGAGAGCAAGAGAGAGAGAGAGGGAGAAAGAGAGAGAGAGAGAGAGAGAGAGAGAGAGAGAGAGAGAGAGACAGAGAGAGAGAGAGAGAAAGAAAGAGTGAGAGAGAGTAAGAAAGAGTGAGAGAGACAGAGAGAAAGAGTGAGAGAGAGAGACAGAGAGAGACAGAGAGAGAGAGCAAGAGAGAGAGAGAGAGAGAGAGAGAGAAAGAGAGAGAGAGAGAGAGACAGAGAGAGACAGAGAGAGAGAGCAAGAGAGAGCGAGAGAGAGAGACAGAGAGAGAGAGAGAGAGAGAGAGAGAGAGAGAGAGAGAGAGAGAGAGAGAGAGAGAGAGAGAGAGAGAGAGAGACAGAGAGAGAGAGAGAGAGAGCAAGAGGAGAGAGAGACACAGAGAGAGACAGAGAGAGAGAGAGACAGAGAGAGAGGGCGAGAGAGAGAGACAGAGAGAGAGAGAGAGAGAGAGAGAGAGTGAGAGTGAGAGAGAGAGAGAGAGAGAGAGAGAGAGAGAGAGAGAGAGAGAGAGAGAGAGACAGAGAGAGAGAGAGAGACAGAGAGAGAGAGAGAGAGACAGAGAGAGAGAGGGCTAGATATTAAAGATACTGTGTTTCTCTACTCAGACAGTATCATGGGTCTAATTGTATCTCTCTTGTTAGTCGCGGTCTATTCCCGTGTAATTAGAGGGTGATTCAGCGTTGTGTACCAGCGCTGGCCGTGAACTTCGATGTACCTTTTGAGTGTTCTCCTCCAGACACAGAGTCAAGCCCATAGAGATACGATGTCATTACTAGAGGGGCCTAAACCTAAACCTCCCTAGTTCCAGAAGCGGGCTGAAAACGGCAGCCATATTGCTCAGGGACAAATCCTAACCAGTCCAATTTGAATGAATGAGATGTTAATCCGTATTTTTTTACTTACGGAGGAAAATGAAAGTGAGGAATGTGACGTTTTAGAATTGAAAACAGACCAGAAATGAAAGTGAGGAATGTGAAGTTTTAGAATTGAAAACAGACCATAAATGAAAGTGAGGAATGTGACGTTTATAGAATTGAAAACAGACCATAAATGCCCAAAATGTTTGTTTTTCTTGGAAAGCTGTTTGTTGCTATTATATGATACAACTTTACATCTTGTCTCGGTTCTATCGTCTAATGATTTCATCCAAGGTGGATGACAGACACTTCTGCCGAAGTCGTTGCCTCTCCTTGTTCGGGCGGTGCTCGGCGTTCGACGTCACCGGTCTTCTAGCCATCATCAATCCTTTTTTCATTTTCCATTGGTTTTGTCTCGTCTTCCCACACACCTGTTTTCAATCCCATTCATTACCTGTTGTGTATTTAACCCTCTGTTTCCCCTCATGTCTTTGTCAGAGATTGATTTATTGTCAGTGTAGTGTTATTTGGTGCGCGACGGGTCCTCGTACCCCATGTTTTTTCATGTCTGTACTGTTTAGTGTTATGGAGCATGTTATTATGTTCTGTTGACATTTATTAAAAGACTCCATTTACACTCTATTTTGACTCTCCTGCGCCTGACTTCCCTGCCACCCCTGCTTCCCTCCCTAACAGTATACTTTTTAAACCGTCCCCTCGCCCATACCCAGGCGCGAACCAGGGACCTTCTGCACACAACGACAACAGTCACCCTCGAAGCATCGTTACCCATCGCTCCACAAAAGCCGCGGCCCTTGCAGAGAAAGGGGAACTACTACTTCAAGGTCTCAGAGCAAGTGACGTAACCGATTGAAACGCTATTTAGCGCACACCGCTAACTAAGCTAGCCGTTTCACATCCGTTACACCTACACACACGACGCCGACAGATGGACTGTTTTGTTTTGAATGTAAATGTTGGCATGTTGGCAGTTAATAGTGTCCGGCTAGCTGGCTAACAGACAAACAGCGCAGAAAAAACCTTCAGATTCATTCATTATTTATCACATCACTGGCAAACAATGACCAACTCCCTGACCTTTATCCCAGCATAGGGAACGATCATGTCCATTCCATTATCCTAATTTATAATTCTATGTTCAAGCCTCTCTCACTCTCTCTGTCACACTCTCTCTCTCTCTCTCTCTCTCTCTCTCTCTCTCTCTCTCTCTCTCTCTCTCTCTCTCTCTCTCTCTCTCTCTCTCTCTCTCTCTCTCTCTCTCTCTCTCTCTCTCTCTCTCTGAGTCAGAGAACACAGACAACAGGCTTTAGAATTCTTTAGAATTTCAGCTCCTTAGAATCAGCAGTGAAACTGAGAAGTGAAATTGTCTTGATGGTTCTGCTCTATGAGAGAGAGACAGAGAGAGAGAGACAGAGAGAGAGAGACAGAGAGAGAGAGTGAGAGAGAGACAGAGAGAGTGAGACAGAGAGAGACAGAGAGAGAGAGAGAGACAGAGAGATATATTATATATTATATATTCACTTTGTATGTTGTCTACCTCACTTGCTTTGGCAATGTTAACACATGTTTCCCATGCCAATAAAGCCCTTGAATTGAATTGAATTGAATTGAGAGAGACAGAGAGAGAGAAAAAGAGAAACAGGGAGAGACAGGGAGACTAATTATCAAAATCCAGAAAAGAGCTGTTAAATTCTACAACCACAAACACAAACACGACCCACAGAGCCCCAGAGAGAGAGAGAAAGAGACAGAGAGAGAGAGAGAAAGAGACAGAGAGACAGAGAGAGAGAGAGAGAGAGAGAGAGAAAGAGTGAGAGAGAGAGACAGAGAGAGACAGAGAGAGAGCAAGAGAGAGCGAGAGAGAGAGACAGAGAGAGAGAGAGAGAGAGAGAGAGAGAGACAGAGAGTGACAGAGAGAGAGAGAGAGAGCCAGAGAGACATAGAGCCCGACAGAGAGTGACAGACAGACAGACTGATAATGATCAGCAGATTGTTGAGTGTCTTCCTAGTGATTGTTGTTGTATTTCTTGGCTGCGTCTCCTTCCGTGCCTCTTAGCTAATTGGTCCTATTTAATTAACAAAGCTAAACCAGCCTCCTTTGTTTTTCCATGGCGTTACTCTCCTCATATACGATGATGCAGGGTAACACCACCGTCGATACGCAGATCCACACAGAGCTGAAATCATCTCTTTAATGAACTA
>NW_026285913.1:0-3718 GCF_023373465.1 Oncorhynchus keta | reverse complement strand
TGTAAGGGAATACCCCCTGTATTGGACAAAAATGAATGGCATGTCATTGGCATCGGACAAACCATATACACATTGGCCAATACCACCCAACTCGGCGTTGATTCATGCAAAGTGTATTGCAAATGCCATATGGTAATTGCCAGTTGTAACACTTTAAAAATTCAACAGGGGGCAAATGCGCTCCACCGGGGTTTTTCATATTGGAGATGTAACCCAAATTAATGTCCAAAAGTAAAATTTTGAAAAATGAAATTTTTTTCAAAAACTTATCACCCCTTAAAAAAGTGCTTTCTGGACCGCTTTTCGAAATTCTTTCGATTTTTTGTCAATTACACATGTGTAAGAACTGTATGAATATACTTTGTCCAATTTTATTATCATAATTTTTATTTTTTTTTTTACATGCGATAAGGAATATGTTTGTCCAATTCCAATATGATTTCAGGAAGTCAAAGTCAAAGTCAAAATGTCAAAAATTTTGTAAAAAACTTCACACACACCCATAAAAGTGCTTTTCTGGACCGCTTTTTCGAAATTCTTTCGATTTTTTGTCAATTACACATGTGTAAGAACTGTATGAATATACTTTTGTCCAATTTTATTATCATAATTTTTTTTTTTTTTTACATGCGCATAAGGAATATGTTTTGTCCAATTCCAATATGATTTCATAGGAAGTCAAAAGTCAAAAGTCAAAAATGTCAAAATTTTGTAAAAACTTCACACACCCTAAAAAAGTGTTTTCTGGACCGTTTTTTTGAAATTCTTTCAATTTTTTTGTCAATTACAATATGTGTAAGAACTGTATGAATATACTTTGTCCAATTTTATTATCATATTTTATATATTTTTTTTAATTGTGCATAAGGATTTTTTTTGTGGGCCAAATGACGTAAGAAATTTGACATGCTCAAAAATCCTGCAGAAATGCAAATTGACTGGCCTGATGAACTCGGGATGGTCGGGCAGTGATAGTTGTTCCTTTCCATCACTGTTGTGTTGACTCATCATGTCCATTTTGTGATGTTTTTTCACATATATAATCATATTGCAAGTGCACGTGCATTTGCAATATGTTTCAATGTGCATTTACTATATGAAATTTGACCTTGCTCAAAAATGCAAAATTGACTGGTCTGATGAACACAGGATGGCCGAGCAGTGAGAGTTGTACCTTTCCATCACTCGTTGTGTTGATTTCATCATGTCCATTTGTTTATGTTTTCTCACTTTTGCAAAGTCACTGTGCATTTGCAATATGGTTCAATGGGCAGGTACCATCACGAATTTGTCATGCTATAAAAATCCTGCAGGAATGTGAAATTGACTGGCCTGATGAACACAGGATGGCCTGGCAGTGATAGTTGTTCCTTTCCATCACTCGTTGTGTTGATTTCATCATGTCCATTAGGTGATGTTTTTCACTATAGAATCATATTGCAAATGCACGTGCATTGTTGTGCAACTGGTAACCCAAAAATAAAAATATGGTTGTAAATGCATTTACCGGTCATTCTGATATTAATGCTCGCTATGGGAACACAGGATGGCCGGGCAGTGATAGTTGTACATTTCCATCACTCGTTGTGTTGATTTCATCATGTCCATTAGGTGATGTTTTTACACTATAGAATCATATTGCAAGTGCGCGCGCATTTGCAATATGTTTCAATGTGCATTTACCATATGAAATTTGACATGCTCAAAAATGCAAAATTGACTGGTCTGATGGACACAGGATGGCCGAGCAGTGATAGTTGTACATTTCCATCACTCGTTGTGTTGATTTCATCATGTCCATTAGGTGATGTTTTTTCACTATAGAATCATATTGCAAATGCACGTGCATTGTTGTGCAACTGGTAACCCAAAAATAAAAATATGGTTGTAAATGCATTTACCGGTCATTCTGATATTAATGCTCGCTATGGGAACACAGGATGGCCGGGCAGTGATAGTTGTACATTTCCATCACTCGTTGTGTTGATTTCATCATGTCCATTAGGTGATGTTTTTACACTATAGAATCATATTGCAAGTGCGCGCGCATTTGCAATATGTTTCAATGTGCATTTACCATATGAAATTTGACATGCTCAAAAATGCAAAATTGACTGGTCTGATGGACACAGGATGGCCGAGCAGTGATAGTTGTACATTTCCATCACTCGTTGTGTTGATTTCATCATGTCCATTAGGTGATGTTTTTACACTATAGAATCATATTGCAAGTGCGCGCGCATTTGCAATATGTTTCAATGTGCATTTACCATATGAAATTTGACATGCTCAAAAATGCAAAATTGACTGGTCTGATGGACACAGGATGGCCGAGCAGTGATAGTTGTACATTTCCATCACTCGTTGTGTTGATTTCATCATGTCCATTAGGTGATGTTTTTTCACTATAGAATCATATTGCAAATGCACGTGCATTGTTGTGCAACTGGTAACCCAAAATAAAAATATGGTTGTAAATGCATTTACCGGTCATTCTGATATTAATGCTCGCTTATGGGAACACAGGATGGCCGGGCAGTGATAGTTGTACATTTCCATCACTCGTTGTGTTGATTTCATCATGTCCATTAGGTGATGTTTTTACACTATAGAATCATATTGCAAGTGCGCGCGCATTTGCAATATGTTTCAATGTGCATTTACCATATGAAATTTGACATGCTCAAAAATGCAAAATTGACTGGTCTGATGGACACAGGATGGCCGAGCAGTGATAGTTGTACATTTCCATCACTCGTTGTGTTGATTTCATCATGTCCATTAGGTGATGTTTTTCACTATAGAATCATATTGCAAATGCACGTGCATTGTTGTGCAACTGGTAACCCAAAAATAAAAATATGGTTGTAAATGCATTTACCGGTCATTCTGATATTAATGCTCGCTATGGGAACACAGGATGGCCGGGCAGTGATAGTTGTACATTTCCATCACTCGCTGTGTTGATTTCATCATGTCCATTAGGTGATGTTTTTACACTATAGAATCATATTGCAAGTGCGCGCGCATTTGCAATATGTTTCAATGTGCATTTACCATATGAAATTTGACATGCTCAAAAATGCAAAATTGACTGGTCTGATGGACACAGGATGGCCGAGCAGTGATAGTTGTACATTTCCATCACTCGTTGTGTTGATTTCATCATGTCCATTAGGTGATGTTTTTTCACTATAGAATCATATTGCAAATGCACGTGCATTGTTGTGCAACTGGTAACCCAAAAATAAAAATATGGTTGTAAATGCATTTACCGTGTCATTCTGATATTAATGCTCGCTATGGGAACACAGGATGGCCGGGCAGTGATAGTTGTACATTTCCATCACTCGTTGTGTTGATTTCATCATGTCCATTAGGTGATGTTTTTACACTATAGAATCATATTGCAAGTGCGCGCGCATTTGCAATATGTTTCAATGTGCATTTACCATATGAAATTTGACATGCTCAAAAATGCAAAATTGACTGGTCTGATGGACACAGGATGGCCGAGCAGTGATAGTTGTACATTTCCATCACTTGTTGTGTTGATTTCATCATGTCCATTAGGTGATGTTTTTCACTATAGAATCATATTGCAAATGCACGTGCATTGTTGTGCAACTGGTAACCCAAAAATAAAAATATGGTTGTAAATGCATTTACCGGTCATTCTGATATTAATGCTCGCTATGGGAACACAGGATGGCCAGCA
>NW_026285912.1:0-3844 GCF_023373465.1 Oncorhynchus keta | reverse complement strand
CGCCTCAAGCACTACAATGCAGTGCCTTAGACTGTTGCACCACTCGGGATGCCCCAAACAGGCTTTTTTAAGTTTGAATCAATCACAAATAACACCCTTGAGGGACTTCCTGCCTTTGAAATATTTTTCTTTAATAGTAATTTAGCAGAGTCTTATCCAGAGAGGCTTAGAGGAGGAAGTAAGGGTTGATCTCAAGGGCACATCGACAGATTCTTCACATAGTCAGCTCTTCTAAACAACGACCTTTTTGTTACTTGCCCAACGCTCTTAACCACTAGGGTACCTGACGCCCCTCTGCTTGATGAAGGTCACTATATAGACAGAAACGTCGCTGTATGTTTTACAACTTGATTTATAACAACATACAGGAACTCAAGTCCTTCTGTTCACCTGACTTAGAATTCCTCACAATCAAATGTCGACCGCATTATCTACCAAGGGAATTCTCTTCGGTTATAATCACAGCCGTATATATTCACCCCCAAGCACATCGATGGCCCTGAACGAACTTCATTTGACTCTCTGTAAACTGGAAACCACATATCCTGAGGCTGCAAGACTCCCTAAATTCTATCAGCATATCGATTGCACAACCAGGGCTGGTAAAACCCTGGATCATTGTTATTATAACTTCCGCGATGCATATATATTCCCCCCGCCCTCATTTCGGAAAAACTGACCACGACTCCATTTTGTTGCTTCCAGCCTACAGACAAAGACTAAAACAAGAAGCTCCCGCGCTCAGGTCTGTTCAACGCTGGTCCGGCCAATCTGATTCCACACTTCAAGACTGCTTCGATCACGTGGATTGGGATATGTTCCGCATTGTGTCCAACAACAACATTGACAAATACGCTGATTCGGTGAGAGAGTTCATTAGAAAGTGCATTGACGATGTATTACCCACAGCAACAATTAAAACATTCCCAAACCAGAAACCGTGGATTGATGGCAGCATTCGCGCGAAACTGAAAGCGCGAACCACTGCTTTTAACTATTCCCTCCGCAAGGCAATCAAACAAGCTAAGCATCAGTATAGAGACAAAGTAGAGTCGCAATTCAACGGCTCAGACACGAGGTATGTGGCAGGGTCTACAGTCTCTACAGTCAATCACGGATTACAAAAGAAAACCATCCCCGTCGTGGACCAGGATGTCTTGCTCCCAGACAGACAAAATAACAATACAGTGCCACTGACACGGCCCACTACCAAAACCTGCAGACTCTCCTTCACTGCAGCCAACGTGAGTAAAACATTTAAATGTGTTAACCCTCGCAGGGCTGCAGGCCCACACGGCATCCCCAGCCACGTCCTCAGATCATGCGCAGACCAGCTGGCTGGTGTGTTTACGGATATATTCAATCATTATCCCAGTCTGCTGTTCCCACATGCTTCAAGAGGGCCACCATTGTTCCTGTTCCCAAGAAAGCTAAGGGTAACTGAGCTAAACGATTACCGCCCCGTAGCACTCACTTCCGTCATCATGAAGTGCTTTGAGAGACTAGTTAAGGACCATATCACCTCCACCCTACCTGACACCCTAGACCCACTCCAATTTGCTTACTGCCCCAATAGGTCCACAGATGACGTAATCGCAACCACACTGCACACTGCCCTAACGCATCTAGATAAGAGGAATACCTATGTGAGAATGCTGTTCATCGACTACAGCTCGGCATTTAACACCATAGTGCCCTCCAAGCTCGTCATCAAGCTCGAGACCCTGGGTACTGGACTTCCTGACGGGCCGCCCCAGGTGGTGAGGGTAGGTAACAAAATCTCCACCCCGCTGATCCTCAGCACTGGGGCCCCACAAGGGTGCGTTCTGAGCCCTCTCCTGTACTCCCTGTTCACCCACGACTGCGTGGCCATGCAAGCCTCCAACTCAATCATCAAGTTTGCGGACGACACTACAGTGGTAGGCTTGATTACCAACAACGACGAGACGGACTACAGAGAGGAGGTGAGGGCCCTCGGAGTGTGGTGTCAGGAAAATAACCTCACACTCAACGTCAACAAAACAAATGAGATGATCGTGGACTTCAGGAAACAGCAGAGGGAGCACCCCCCTATCCACTTTTGACGGGACAGTAGTGGAGAGGGTAGTAGGTTTTAACTCGGCGTACACATCACGGACAAACTGAATTGAGTGGCTGCTGCCAACATACTGACTCAACTCCAGCCACCTTAATAATGTAAATTGATGTAAAAAATGTATCACTAGCCAGTTTAAACAATGTCACTTAATATAATGTTTACATACCCTACATTACTCATCTCATATGAATATACTGTACTCGATACCATCTACTGCATCTTGCCTATGCCGTTCTGTACCATCACTCATTCATATATCTTTATGTACATATTCTTTATCCCTTTACACTTGTGTGTATAAGGTAGTAGTTGTGGAATTGTTAGGTTAAATTACTCATTGGTTATTACGACATTGTCGGAACTAGAAGCACAAGCATTTTGCTACACTCGTATTAACATCTGCTAACCATGTGTATGTGACAAATACAATTTGATTTGATTTGATTTCATGAACTAGATTATTTTAACTTCTTCGATATAGGGGGCGCTCTTTTAATTTTGGGATAAAAAAAACGTTTGGAAAGAAAACACTCTGACGTTTCCAAAACTGCAAAGATATTATCTGTGAGTGCCACAGAACTGATGCTACAGGCGCTGTAGATTTTGAAGGCGCTGTGTTCCAATGTCTCCTTATATGGCTGTGAATGCGCAAGGAATGAGCCTACACTTTCTGTTGTTTCCCCAAGGTGTCTGCAGCATTGTGACGTATTTGTAGGCATATCATTGGAAGATTGACCATAAGAGACTACATTTACCAGGTGCTCGCTTGGTGTCCTCCATTGCAATTATTGCGTAATCTCCAGCTGCGTGCATTTTTCCATTTGCTTCAGAGGAGAAACCCAACTGCCACGAATGACTTATCATCGAATAGATATGTGAAAAACACCTTGAGGATTGATTCTAAACAAAGTTTGCCATGTTTCTGTCGATATTATGGAGTTAATTTGGAAAAAAGTTTGGCGTTGTAATGACTGAATTTTCGGGGGGTTTTCTTAGCCAAACGTGATGAACAAAACGGAGCGATTTCTCCTACACAAATAATATTTTGGAAAAACTGAAAAAAAAAGCTTCACTCTGTCCTTCTCCAATCCATCACTGCTAATTCTTCAGGCTTCACTCTGTCCTTCCCAATCCATCACTGCTAATTCTTCAGGCTTCACTCTGTCCTTCCCAATCCATCACTGCTAACTCTTCAGTGGCTGTCTTTACTTTGAACGTCAATGCACAGATAAACCATTTTGCATTAGGAAAAGCTGCTATGGTTTATGAATGTCTTTGTGTAGACCTGAAACGTCACTGTACATTCTTTAAAGTTGATTTATAGTAAACATTATTTTTATAATGGAGAGAGTGAGTGTCACTCCTCACCTTCTAATGCAAATTTCAGGTGCAAGTGGAATTTGAAAAAATAAGTATTTTACCCCCTTTTTTGTGATATCAAATTGTGATCTTGTCTCATTGTTGCAAATCCCTAACAGGCTCACTAGAGGCAAAGTCATGCATCCTCCAAAACATGACCAACCAAACCACGCTTCTTAACACCTACCCGCTTAACTGCACCGATTTGTCAGAGGAAACACCATTCAAATGAGAACTGAAGTCAACCTGCAGGCGCCCGGCCTGCCACAAGAGCACAATGAGTCAAGTAAAGCCCCTAACAATGCTGGGACAATTGTGAGCTGCCCTATGGGACTCCTGGTCACGGCCAGTTGTGACACAGCCTGGGATCGATCCAGGGTCTGTAGT
>NW_026285911.1:0-3662 GCF_023373465.1 Oncorhynchus keta | reverse complement strand
TTACATTCAGAAACATTTACTGTAATACAGTGTGAACTATGTGAATGACATTACTCTTCAGTACACACAATGTATGTGAATCAGAAGCCTTCAGGAGACACCTGAAACCCCACCTCTTCAAGGAATACCTAGGATAGGGTAAGTAATCCTTCTCACCCCCCCCCCCCCCCTAAAAAGATTTAGATGCACTATTGTAAAGTGGCTGTTCCACTGGATGTCATAAGGTGTATGCACCAATTTGTAAGTCGCTCTGGATAAGAGTGTCTGCTAAATGACTTAAATGTTAAATGTAAATGTAAGCCTAATTGTACTCTACAGTATAGCACTGTCTCTGTACGACTTCTGTATGAATCCTACATACAGTATATTGTATTTCTACACAGACAATATTTGACATGGAATCCTTGGACAGACCCCATGAGTTCATCTTTGTCGATGAAGCAGGCTTCAATCTAACAAAGAGGAGAAGGAGAGGCAGAAACATGATTGGACAGCGGGCCATTGTTGAAGTCCCTGGTCAACGAGGTGGCAATCTCACAATCTGTGCTGCTATCAGCAACCATGGTGTTCTACATCACCATGTTACACTCGGGCCATATAACGTGGTCCTTCTGTAGCTCAGTTGGTAGAGCATGGCGCTTGTAACGCCAGGGTAGTGGGTTCGATTCCCGGGACCACCCATACGTAGAATGTATGCACACATGACTGTAAGTCGCTTTGGATAAAAGCGTCTGCTAAATGGCATATATTATAACACCCAGTACCTTCTAATATTTATTGCCAATCTAAGAGATATTTTATTTGAGCAGCAAGTTCAAGAGCTAAATGAGAATCCCATTCCCACCTATGTGATAGTGTGGGACAATGTCTGTTTCCACCGAGCTGCTCAGGTAAGGGAATGGTTTAACATCAATGGGCAGTTTATGAACTTGTACCTCCCTCCACACTCGCCTTTCCTGAATCCGATTGAGGAGTTTTTCTCCTCTTGGAGATGGAAAGTGTATGATAGACAACCCTACACCAGAGTAAATCTGCTGCAAGCCATGGATTTAGCCAGTGGTAATATCGGTGAGGAATCATGTCAGGGCTGGATACGGCACACAAGAGGATTCTTCCCCCGTTGCCTCAGGAGGGACAATATAGCTTGTGATGTCGATGAAGTGCTCTGGCCTGACCCAGCCCAAAGACAAGAAGAAGAACATTGATCACATGTTTACTCCTTTGATTTTTGTCCCTTTTAGTATTGTATACTGTAGTACAGTGCTTTGTAGGCTGTATACTGTAGTACAGTGCATTGTAGGCTGTATACCGTACAATGGACAAATTGTATGGCCCTGAACATTGTGCTTTCCATTTATTAACAGTACTGACTGATCAATAGATTTTGACTGGTTGCAGGTTCATATCAACAAAGAACAAGAATTACAGTATCACAGAGACAAAGGACAAGTTTGTGAGGTGCAGCGTACAGTACTGTAAAAATAGGGGTACAAGGAGGAGGAAGAACAAAAAACAAAATTGCAAAGTGCAAAGCAGAGTAGTCATTTCTGATCAATTTTGAGCTACTAAATATTAATATTTTTTTAGATTAAAAATGTACTTCTCCCTGTCACACCTTGGTCTTAGTTTTTTGTGTTTTCTTTAATTATTTGTTCAGGCCAGGGTGTGACATGGGTTTATTGTATTGTCGTATTGGGGTTTTTGTAGGCATTGGGATTGTGGTTGATTAGGGGTGTGTCTAGTATAGGCTTGGCGCACAGAGCGGTTCTCAATCAGAGTCCAGGTGATTCTTGTTGGCTCTCCTGATTCAGACCTTATTTGATAACATAGGTTTTCCTGTGTATTTCGTGGGTGATTGTTCCTGTCTCTGTGTAGTTTCACCAGATAGGCTGTAATTAGGTTTCACGTTCCGTTTTTGTTTTTGTATTTGTATAGTTATTTCATGTGTCACTTTTTTTTCATTAAAGTCATGAGTAACCACCACACCATTTCGGTCCGACTCTCTTTCTACAAGCAGAAGAGCAGCGTTACAGAATCACCCACCACACACAGACCGAGTGGCGTGGTAACAGGCAGCGACAGCATGAGAAGCGAAAGGAGGATGGGTATTCGGGAGAATGGACATGGGAGGCGTGTTGGATGGCAAGGTTGTTACACTTGGGAGGGAGATACTGGCGGAAGAGATGCCTCCCATGGGGAACAGGTGGAGGCACTTCCGGAAAGCAGAGGCGGCAGGAGATAAGGGCCGACGATACGAGGGAACACGGTTGGCAAGGAAGCCCCGAAAAGCAGCAAAAAATTATTGGGGGGCTTAAAGGGAGTATGGCTATGCCAGGTAGGAGACCTGTGCAAACTCCCTGTGCTTACCGGGGGGCTAGAGACCGGGCAGGCACCGTGTTATGCTATGGAGCGCACGGTGTTTCCAGTCTTGGTGCATAGCCCGGTGCGGTTCATACCAGCCCTTCGTGGCCCGGGCTGTGGGCATCGGGCCAGGTGAGTTGGAGCAGGCCCGGTGCTCAAGAGCTCAGTGCGCCTGCAGGTCCGGTCTATCCAGAGCCAACTCTCCTTGTTTATCGTGAGGAGCCAAGGAGGAGACCAGAACCAGAGCCGGTGTTAGAGGTGAGCGAAGCAGAGACTGTGAAGGAGTTAATGGGGAAAGTGGAGGAGAGAGTAATGAGGGAGTTGCTAGTATGGTGCTATAGGTACGATATTCGTCCGACGGAGCGTGTCGGGGATTTAATGGCACCTGGGTCAGCGCTCCATACTCGTCCTGAGATGCGTGTTAGTCGGCTGGTGAAAAATGTGCCAGCCTCACGCACCATGCTTCCTGTGTCCGTGTCCTCGATCCTGTAGTACCAGTTCCAGCACCACGCACCAGGCCGTCAGTGCGCCTCGCCTGTTCAGCACAGCCAGAGCCTTCCTTCCCTCCTGCGCTACTGGAGTCTCCTGTCTGTTCAGCGCTATCAGAGCCTTCCTTCCCTCCTGCGCTGTCGGAGTCTCCCGCCTGTTCAGCGCTATCAGAGCCTTCCTCCTCTACAGCGCTGCCGGAGCCTCCTGCCTGTTCGGAGCAGCCTAAGCTGTCAGTCTGCATGAAGCAGCCAGAGCTGCCAGTCTGTAAGGAGCTGCTAGTCTGCAAGGAGCTGCCAGTCTGCAAGGTGCTGCCAGCCTGCATGGAGCAGTCAGATCTGTCAGCCTGCATGGAGCAGTCAGAGCTGTCAGCCTGCATGGAGCAGTCAGAGCTGTCAGTCTGTATGAAGCAGCCAGAGCTGTCAGTCTGCATGAAGCAGCCAGAGATGCCAGTTTGCAAGGAGCTGCTAGTCTGCAAGGAGCTGCCAGTCTGCAAGGTGCTGCCAGCCTGCATGGAGCAGTCAGAGCTGTCAGCCTGCATGGAGCAGTCAGAGCTGTCAGCCTGCATGGAGCAGTCAGAGCTGTCAGTCAGTATGAAGCAACCAGAGATGTCAGTCTGCATGAAGCAGCCAGAGCTGTCCGTCTGTAAGAAGCTGTCAGTCTGCATGGAGCAGCCAGAGCTGTCAGTCTGCATAGAGCAGCTAGATCCGCCAGTCAGCCATGATCTTCTAGATCTGCCAGACAACCAGATTCTTCCAGATCTGATAGTCAACCAGAATCTTCCAGATCCGCCAGCCAGCCAGGATCTACCGTAG
>NW_026285910.1:0-4169 GCF_023373465.1 Oncorhynchus keta | reverse complement strand
GACAAAAATGAATGGCATGTCATTGGCATCGGACAAACCATATACACATTGGCCAATACCACCCAATTCGGCGTTGATTCATGCAAAGTGTATTGCAAATGCCATATGGTAATTGCCAGTTGTAACACTTTAAAAATTCAACAGGGGGCAAATGCGCTCCACCGGGGTTTTTCATATTGGAGATGTAACCCAAATTAATGTCCAAAAGTAAAATTTTGAAAAATGAACTTTTTTCAAAAACTTATCACCCTTAAAAAGTGCTTTCTGGACCGTTTTTCGAAATTCTTTCGATTTTTTTGTCAATTACACATGTGTAAGAACTGTATGAATATACTTTTGTCCAATTTTATTATCATAATTTTTTAAAAAATTTTATATGCGCATAAGGAATATGTTTTGTCCAATTCCAATATGATTTCATAGGAAGTCAAAAGTCAAAAGGTCAAAAATGTCAAAATTTTGTAAAAAACTTCACACACCCATAAAAAAGTGCTTTCTGGACCGTTTTTCGAAATTCTTTCGATTTTTTGTCAATTACACATGTGTAAGAACTGTATGAATATACTTTTGTCCAATTTTATTATCATAATTTTTTTTTTTTTTTTACATGCGCATAAGGAATATGTTTTGTCCAATTCCAATATGATTTCATAGGAAGTCAAAAGTCAAAAGTCAAAAATGTCAAAATTTTGTAAAAACTTCACACACCCTTAAAAAGTGCTTTCTGGACCGTTTTTTGAAATTCTTTCAATTTTTTTGTCAATTACACATGTGTAAGAACTGTATGAATATACTTTTGTCCAATTTTATTATCATATTTTTTTATATATTTTTTTAAATTGTGCATAAGGATTTTTTTGTGGGCCAAATGACGTAAGAAATTTGACATGCTCAAAAATCCTGCAGAAATGCAAAATTGACTGGCCTGATGAACTCGGGATGGCCGGGCAGTGATAGTTGTTCCTTTCCATCACTCGTTGTGTTGACTTCATCATGTCCATTTTGTGATGTTTTTTCACTATATAATCATATTGCAAGTGCACGTGCATTTGCAATATGTTTCAATGTGCATTTACCATATGAAATTTGACCTTGCTCAAAAATGCAAAATTGACTGGTCTGATGAACACAGGATGGCCGAGCAGTGATAGTTGTACATTTCCATCACTCGTTGTGTTGATTTCATCATCTCCGTTAGGTGATGTTTTTACACTATAGAATCATATTGCAAATGCACGTGCATTGTTGTGCAACTGGTAACCCAAAAATAAAAATATGGTTGTAAATGCATTTACCGGTCATTCTGATATTAATGCTCGCTATGGGAACACAGGATGGCCGGGCAGTGATAGTTGTACATTTCCATCACTCGTTGTGTTGATTTCATCATGTCCATTAGGTGATGTTTTTACACTATAGAATCATATTGCAAGTGCGCGCGCATTTGCAATATGTTTCAATGTGCATTTACCATATGAAATTTGACATGCTCAAAAATGCAAAATTGACTGGTCTGATGGACACAGGATGGCCGAGCAGTGATAGTTGTACATTTCCATCACTCGTTGTGTTGATTTCATCATGTCCATTAGGTGATGTTTTTCACTATAGAATCATATTGCAAGTGCACGCGCATTTGCAATATGTTTCAATGTGCATTTACCATATGAAATTTGACATGCTCAAAAATGCAAAATTGACTGGTCTGATGAACACAGGATGGCTGAGCAGTGATAGTTGTACATTTCCATCACCTGTTGTGTTGATTTCATCATGTCCATTTGTTTATGTTTTCTCACTTTTGCAAAGTCACTGTGCATTTGCAATATGGTTCAATGGGCAGGTACCATCACGAATTTGTCATGCTATAAAAATCCTGCAGGAATGTGAAATTGACTGGTCTGATGAACACAGGATGGCCGAGCAGTGATAGTTGTACATTTCCATCACTTGTTGTGTTGATTTCATCATGTCCATTAGGTGATGTTTTTTCACTATAGAATCATATTGCAAATGCACGTGCATTGTTGTGCAACTGGTAACCCAAAAATTAAAATATGGTTGTAAATGCATTTACCGGGACTCCTATTATCCATGCCCGCTATGGGAGTACCCTACTACGGCCCTCTATCTATGGGGGCAGTCCTGAGTGCTTTATGGACTGTTTAAAATATTCTGATGGATACGCATGTTGTGCAACTGGTGATTGAAAATAGGCACCTGGTAACCCAAAAATGAAAATATGGTTGTGAATGCATTTACCGGTCATTCTGATATTAATGCCCGCTATGGGAACACAGGATGGCCGGGCAGTGATAGTTGTACATTTCCATCACTCGTTGTGTTGATTTCATCATGTCCATTAGGTGATGTTTTTACACTATAGAATCATATTGCAAGTGCGCGCATTTGCAATATGTTTCAATGTGCATTTACCATATGAAATTTGAAATGCTCAAAAATGCAAAATTGACTGGTCTGATGGACACAGGATGGCCGAGCAGTGATAGTTGTACATTTCCATCACTCGTTGTGTTGATTTCATCATGTCCATTAGGTGATGTTTTTACACTATAGAATCATATTGCAAATGCACGTGCATTGTTGTGCAACTGGTAACCCAAAAATAAAAATATGGTTGAAATGCATTTACCGCTCATTCTGAATTAATGCTCGCTGATGGGAACACAGGATGGCCGGGCAGTGATAGTTGTACATTTCCATCACTCGTTGTGTTGATTTCATCATGTCCATTAGGTGATGTTTTTACACTATAGAATCATATTGCAAATGCGCGTGCATTTGCAATATGTTTCAATGTGCATTTACCATATGAAATTTGACATGCTCAAAAATGCAAAATTGACTGGTCTGATGGACACAGGATGGCCGAGCAGTGATAGTTGTACATTTCCATCACTCGTTGTGTTGATTTCATCATGTCCATTAGGTGATGTTTTTTTCACTATAGAATCATATTGCAAGTGCGCGCGCATTTGCAATATGTTTCAATGTGCATTTACCATATGAAATTTGACATGCTCAAAAATGCAAAATTGACTGGTCTGATGGACACAGGATGGCCGAGCAGTGATAGTTGTACATTTCCATCACTCGTTGTGTTGATTTCATCATGTCCATTAGGTGATGTTTTTCACTATAGAATCATATTGCAAATGCACGTGCATTGTTGTGCAACTGGTAACCCAAAATAAAATATGGTTGTAAAATGCAAACCGGTCATTCTGATATTAATGCTGATGGGAACACAGGATGGCCGGGCAGTGATAGTTGTACATTTCCATCACTCGTTGTGTTGATTTCATCATGTCCATTAGGTGATGTTTTTACACTATAGAATCATATTGCAAGTGCGCGCATTTGCAATATGTTTCAATGTGCATTTACCATATGAAATTTGACATGCTCAAAAAATGCAAAATTGACTGGTCTGATGGACACAGGATGGCCGAGCAGTGATAGTTGTACATTTCCATCACTCGTTGTGTTGATTTCATCATGTCCATTAGGTGATGTTTTTTCACTATAGAATCATATTGCAAATGCACGTGCATTGTTGTGCAACTGGTAACCCAAAAATAAAAATATGGTTGTAAATGCATTTACCGGTCATTCTGATATTAATGCTCGCTATGGGAACACAGGATGTGCATTTACCATATGAAATTTGACATGCTCAAAAATGCAAAATTGACTGGTCTGATGGACACAGGATGGCCGAGCAGTGATAGTTGTACATTTCCATCACTCGTTGTGTTGATTTCATCATGTCCATTAGGTGATGTTTTTCACTATAGAATCATATTGCAAATGCACGTGCATTGTTGTGCAACTGGTAACCCAAAAATAAAAATATGGTTGTAAATGCATTTACCGGTCATTCTGATATTAATGCTCGCTATGGGAACCTGGCCGGGCAGTGATGGTCCATCACTCGTTGTGTTGATTTCATCATGTCCATTAGGTGATGTTTTTACACTATAGAATCATGTGCAAGTGCGCGCGCATTTGCAATATGTTTCAATGTGCATTTACCATATGAAATTTGACATGCTCAAAAATGCAAAATTGACTGGTCTGATGGACACAGGATGGCCGGCAGTGATAGTTGTACATTTCCATCACTCGTTGTGTTGATTTCATCATGT
>NW_026285909.1:0-3244 GCF_023373465.1 Oncorhynchus keta | reverse complement strand
TATCTTCTACCGGAAAACTGTGACATTTTGTGTCTTCTTCTCTTTATTTCCTGTATAAAGTGCAGCCGGGCAGCAAACACCAGCCTCTTTTTCCACTTTGCATAACTAACTTCACTTGTCTATGAACAGTCGCACCAGCTCCTTCTCCCAAAAGTAAAATTGTGACCTCATGCTCCATATAAGGGCACAATGTGAGCAGGGTGTCCCCCAGGATGGCGGCCATGGTTGCGCATAGGTCGCACACAGTTGTCACCCATCTCCACTGCTATGGCAATTTGCTACATAAAATAAGAATATCAAATAATCACAGATGTTTTAGGTGGGAATTACACATTCTACTTTTGACAAAAATAGCTTATTTGTCCGCTTTCAATAAAATAGTGAATTTGTCAGGTTTGTAGATTTGTGATTCACGCATTCACTAACAACGGAGAAGAGCGAGGCCTGCATCCAGCAATGTCACGTATCATGTGACCCGTTTTTGCAGCTGTCTCGGTTCTGCAATCCCAGGGAGCAAGAAGGGGAGAGGGCAAACTCCACTGAACAAGTTCCAATTTATGGAACCACTTGGGAGTTTCTTGATTTTGGGTAAACTTCTCCTTCACCCTTTGCTTCACACTGAAGTAGAAATGGTCCTCAACTCTCAAGACCTGCTTTTGAATCACCAGAAGGAGAGGTTAATGGCATAATTATTCTAACAAACGTTTCAATGGTATTTAAATGTCATACTTTGGAATATGAGCAAGAAGAGGAGAGGCGAAACGGATCAGAGGACCAATACGCGGCGTGGTAATTGTCCATGGTACTTTTTAATGCTTTAAGGTACACATGAACAAACTAACAAAAACAAGAAATGTGAAAACTCAAAAACAGTCCTATCTGGTGCACACACAGAGACAGGAACAATCACCCACAAACACACAGTGAAACCCAGGCCACCTAAGTATGATTCTCAATCAGAGACAACTAATGACACCTGCCTCTGATTGAGAACCATACTAGGCCGAAACATAGAAATAACCAAAACATAGAAAAACAAACATAGACTGCCCACCCAACTCACGCCCTGACCATATGAACTAAACACAAAACACAGAAAATAAAGGTCAGAACGTGACAGTACCCCCAAAGGTGCGGACTCCGGCCGCAAAACCTTGACCTATAGGGGAGGGTCTGGGTGGGCGTCTGTCCGCGGTGGCGGTTCTGGCGCGGGACGCAGACCCCACTTCACCATTGCAACCCCTCTCAATGACCCCAGTGGACAGAGGGGCAGCTCGGGACAGAGGGGCAGAAGCTCTGGACAGAGGGGCAGGGGCTCTGGCGCCTCTGGGCTGAGGGGCTCTGGCGCCTCTGGGCTGAGGGGCTCTGGCGCCTCTGGGCTGAGGGGCTCTGGCGCCTCTGGGCTGAGGGGCTCTGGCGCCTCTGGGCTGAGGGGCTCCGGCAGCGGCGCCGGACAGGCGGGAGGCTCCGGCAGTGGCGCCGGACAGGTGGGATGCTCCGGCAGCGGCGCCGGACAGGCGGGAGGCTCCGGCAGCGGCGCCGGGCAGGCGGGACGCTCCGGCAGCGGCGCAGGACAGGCGGGACGCTCCGGCAGCGGCGCCGGACAGGCGGGACGCTCCGGCAGCGGCGCCGGACAGGCGGGAGCACCTGCAGGGAGGAGACAGAGAGACAGCCTGGTGCGTGGAGCTGCCACAGGAGGCAGCGGCGCCGGACAGGCGGGACGCTCCAGCAGCGGCGCCGGACAGGCGGGAGGCTCCGGCAGTGGCGCCGGACAGGCGGGAGGCTCCGGCAGCAGCGCCGGACAGGCGGGACGCTCCGGCAGCGGCGCAGGACAGGCGGGACGCTCCGGCAGTGGCGCCGGACAGGCGGGAGCACCTGCAGGGAGGAGACTGAGAGACAGCCTGGTGCGTGGGGCTGCCACAGGAACTACCAGGCTGGGGAGACTTTCAGGAGGCTTGGTGTTAGGAGGAGCCTGAAAGACCGGGCTGTGGGGAGCACTGGAGCTCTGGTGCGCAACCTTGGCACCACTTCCCCAGGCTGGACAACTACTCGAGCCCGGACCCTCCAGAGTGCAGGCACAGGTTGAACCGGGCTGTGGGTAAGCACGGGAGATCTAGTGCTTACTACACGCACCTCTCCCTAGGCTCCACTCCCACAGTTGCCCGGTACGAGCGGAGCGCAGGCAGAGGACGCACTGCACCCTCCCAGCGCCCGGAGACACAGCACGCAGAGCCGGCGCAGGATAACCTGGACCAAGACTGCGTACCGGCGAGCAGACCCGCTGAGCAGGCACCATACGCCCTGGCTCAATGCCCACACTCGCATGGCACTTTCGGGGCTGTCCTATAGCGCAC
Source organism: Oncorhynchus keta (assembly GCF_023373465.1). NCBI lineage: Eukaryota > Metazoa > Chordata > Actinopteri > Salmoniformes > Salmonidae > Oncorhynchus > Oncorhynchus keta. The sequence continues at coordinate 890 of NW_026285909.1, read as the reverse complement.
CGGGCTATGGACACGCACTGGCGACACCGTGCGCTCAACCGCATAACACGGTGCCTGACCAGTAATGCGCTGCTTATCATAAGCAGGAGGAGTGAGCTCAGGTCTGCTACCTGGCTTAGTACCACACCTCGTGTGCCCCCCAAAAAGTTTTGGGGCTGCCTCTCGTACCTGTCGTACTGCCGTGCTGGCTCCTCATATTGCCGCCGCTCAGCTTTCGCTGCCTCAAGCTCTGCTTTGGGGCTGCGATTTTCCCCAGCCCGTGCCCAGGGTCCCTCTCCGTTCAGTATCTGCTCCCATGTCCAGGAGTCCTGTGATGGTGGCCTCTGTTGTTGATGCTGCTGCTGCTGTCGTCGCTGTCCTTTACCACGCCGCTTGGTCCGAGTTGGGTGGGTGATTCTGTAATGAATTTCCTCCTCTTCTTCCGAAGAGGAGAGGCGAAACGGATCAGAGGACCAATACGCGGCGTGGTAATTGTCCATGGTACTTTTTAATGCTTTAAGGTACACATGAACAAACTAACAAAAACAAGAAATGTGAAAACTCAAAAACAGTCCTATCTGGTGCGCACACACAGAGACAGGAACAATCACCCACAAACACACAGTGAAACCCAGGCCACCTAAGTATGATTCTCAATCAGAGACAACTAATGACACCTGCCTCTGATTGAGAACCATACTAGGCCGAAACATAGAAATAACCAAAACATAGAAAAACAAACATAGACTGCCCACCCAACTCACGCCCTGACCATATGAACTAAACACAAAACACAGAAAATAAAGGTCAGAACGTGACACCACCGTGCTTCTACACCTGCATTGCTTGCTGTTTGGGGTTTTAGGCTGGGTTTCTGTACAGCACTTTGAGATATCAGCTGATGTAAGAAG
>NW_026285908.1:0-48265 GCF_023373465.1 Oncorhynchus keta | reverse complement strand
ATAACTGTTCCCCCCCACCTCTACAGTGTTATTATAACTGTGTGTCCCCCACTCTCTACAGTGTTATTATAACTGTTCCCCCACCTCTACAGTGTTATTATAACTGTTCCCCCACCTCTACAGTGTTATTATAACTGCCCTCTACAGTGTTATTATAACTGTTCCCCCACTACAGTGTTATTATAACTGTCCTCTACCTCTAGTGTTATTATAACTGTTCCCCCACCTCTACAGTGTTATTATAACTGTTCCCCCACCTCTACAGTGTTATTATAACTGTTCCCCGACCTCTACAGTGTTATTATAACTGTCCCCCCCACCTCTACAGTGTTATTATAACTGTTCCTCACCTCTACAGTGTTATTATAACTGTCCCCCCCACCTCTACAGTGTTATTATAACTGTCCCCACCTCTACAGTGTTATTATAACTTCCCACTCCCCCACCTCTACAGTGTTATTATAACTGTTCCCCCTGCCACCTGTTCTACAGTGTTATTATAACTGTTCCCCACTCTACAGTGTTATAAGTGCCACAGTGTTATTATAACTGTTCCCCCACTCTACAGTGTTATTATAACTGTCAGTGTTATAACCCCCCACCTCTACAGTGTTATTATAACTGTTCCCCCACCTCTACAGTGTTATTATAACTGCCCCCCACCTCTACAGTGTTATTATAACTGTTCCCCCCACCTCTACAGTGTTATTATAACTGTTCCCCCCCACCTCTACAGTGTTATTATAACTGTTCCCCCACCTCTACAGTGTTATTATAACTGTCCCCCACCACACCTCTACAGTGTTATTATAACTGTCCCCCACACCTCTACAGTGTTATTATAACTGTTCCCCCACCTCTACAGAGTTATAACTGTTCCCCCACCTCTACAGTGTTATTATAACTGTCCCCCCACCTCTACAGTGTTATTATAACTGTTCCCCCACCTCTACAGTGTTATTATAACTGTCCCCCCACCTCTACAGTGTTATTATAACTGTCCCCCCCACCTCTACAGTGTTATTATAACTGTTCCCCACCTCTACAGTGTTATTATAACTGTTCCCCCCACCTCTACAGTGTTTATAACTGTCCCCCATAAGTGTTATTATAACTGTTCCCCACCTCTACAGTGTTATTATAACTGTTCCCCCCACCTCTACAGTGTTATTATAACTGTTCCCCCCACCTCTACAGTGTTATTATAACTGTTCCCCCCCTCTACAGTGTTACCTCTACAGTGTTATTATAACTGTTCCCCCCACCTCTACAGTGTTATTATAACTGTTCCTCTACAGTGTTATTATAACTGTCCCCCCACCTCTACAGTGTTATTATAACTGTTCCCCCCACCTCTACAGTGTTATTATAACTGTTCCCCCACCTCTACAGTGTTATTATAACTGTTCCCCAACAGTGTTATTATAACTGTTCCCCACCTCTACAGTGTTATTATAACTGTTCCCCCACCTCTACAGTGTTATTATAACTGTTCCCCCCCACCTCTACAGTGTTATTATAACTGTTCCCCCCCACCTCTACAGTGTTATTATAACTGTCCCCCCACCTCTACAGTGTTATTATAACTGTCCCCCCACACCTCTACAGTGTTATTATAACTGTCCCCCCCACCTCTACAGTGTTATTATAACTGTTCCCCCCCCCACCTCTACAGTGTTATTATAACTGTTCCCCCCCCACAGTGTTATTATAACTGTTCCCCCACCTACAGTGTTATTATAACTGTTCCCCCACCTCTACAGTGTTATTATAACTGTTCCCCCACCTCTACAGTGTTATTATAACTGTTCCCCCACCTCTACAGTGTTATTATAACTGTTCCCCCACCTCTACAGTGTTATTATAACTGTTCCCCCCACCTCTACAGTGTTATTATAACTGTTCCCCCCACCTCTACAGTGTTATTATAACTGTTTCCCCCACCTCTACAGTGTTATTATAACTGTTCCCCCACAGTGTTATTATAACTGTCCCCCCCTACAGTGTTATTATAACTGTCCCCCCACCTCTACAGTGTTATTATAACTGTTCCCCCCACCTCTACAGTGTTATTATAACTGTCCCCCCCCACCTCTACAGTGTTATTATAACTGTTCCCCCACCTCTACAGTGTTATTATAACTGTTCCCCCCACCTCTACAGTGTTATTATAACTGTTCCCTCACCTCTACAGTGTTATTATAACTGTTCCCCCACCTCTACAGTGTTATTATAACTGTCCCCCCACCTCTACAGTGTTATTATAACTGTTCCCCCACACAGTGTTATTATAACTGTTCCCCCCACCTCTACAGTGTTATTATAACTGTCCCCCCCACCTCTACAGTGTTATTATAACTGTTCCCCCACCTCTACAGTGTTATTATAACTGTTCCCCCAGTGTTATTATAACTGTTCCCCTGCTCTACAGTGTTATTATAACTGTTTCCCCCACCTCTACAGTGTTATTATAACTGTCCCCCACCTCTACAGTGTTATTATAACTGTTCCCCCACCTCTACAGTGTTATTATAACTGTTCCCCCACCTCTACAGTGTTATTATAACTGTTCCCCCCACCTCTACAGTGTTATTATAACTGTTCCCCCACCTCTACAGTGTTATTATAACTGTCCCCCCACCTCTACAGTGTTATTATAACTGTTCCCCCACCTCTACAGTGTTATTATAACTGTCCCCCCCACCTCTACAGTGTTATTATAACTGTTCCCCCCACCTCTACAGTGTTATTATAACTGTTCCCCCACCTCTACAGTGTTATTATAACTGTTCCCCCCACCTCTACAGTGTTATTATAACTGTTCCCCCCCACCTCTACAGTGTTATTATAACTGTCCCCCCACCTCTACAGTGTTATTATAACTGTTCCCCTCACCTCTACAGTGTTATTATAACTGTCCCCCCACCTCTACAGTGTTATTATAACTGTTCCCCCACCTCTACAGTGTTATTATAACTGTTCCCCCACCTCTACAGTGTTATTATAACTGTCCCCCCACCTCTACAGTGTTATTATAACTGTTCCCCCCACCTCTACAGTGTTATTATAACTGTTCCCCCACCTCTACAGTGTTATTATAACTGTTCCCCCACCTCTACAGTGTTATTATAACTGTTCCCCCACCGCTTACAGTGTTATTATAACTGTTCCCCCACCTCTACAGTGTTATTATAACTGTCCCCCCCACCTCTACAGTGTTATTATAACTGTTCCCCCACCTCTACAGTGTTATTATAACTGTTCCCCCCCTACCTCTACAGTGTTATTATAACTGTTCCCCCACCTCTACAGTGTTATTATAACTGTTCCCCCCACCTCTACAGTGTTATTATAACTGTTCCCCCCACCTCTACAGTGTTATTATAACTGTTCCCCCACTCTACAGTGTTATTATAACTGTCCCCCCACCTCTACAGTGTTATTATAACTGTTCCCCCACCTCTACAGTGTTATTATAACTGTTCCCCCACCTCTACAGTGTTATTATAACTGTTCCCCCCACCTCTACAGTGTTATTATAACTGTCCCCCCACCTCTACAGTGTTATTATAACTGTGTCTGTTCCCACCTCTACAGTGTTATTATAACTGTCCCCCCACCTCTACAGTGTTATTATAACTGTTCCCCCCACCTCTACAGTGTTATTATAACTGTTCCCCCACCTCTACAGTGTTATTATAACTGTTCCCCCACCTCTACAGTGTTATTATAACTGTCCCCCCACCTCTACAGTGTTATTATAACTGTCCCCCCCACCTCTACAGTGTTATTATAACTGTTCCCCCACCTCTAGTGTTATTATAACTGTTCCCCCACAGTGTTATAACTGTCTACACAGTGTTATTATAACTGTTCCCCCCTACCTCTACAGTGTTATTATAACTGTTCCCCCCACCTCTACAGTGTTATTATAACTGTTCCCCCCCCTACCTCTACAGTGTTATTATAACTGTTCCCCACCTCTACAGTGTTATTATAACTGTTCCCCCACCTCTACAGTGTTATTATAACTGTTCCCCCACCTCTACAGTGTTATTATAACTGTTCCCCCACCTCTACAGTGTTATTATAACTGTTCCCCCCACCTCTACAGTGTTATTATAACTGTTCCCCCACCTCTACAGTGTTATTATAACTGTTCCCCCCACCTCTACAGTGTTATTATAACTGTCCCCCCCACCTCTACAGTGTTATTATAACTGTTCCCCCCACCTCTACAGTGTTATTATAACTGTTCCCCCCACCTCTACAGTGTTATTATAACTGTTCCCCCACCTCTACAGTGTTATTATAACTGTTCCCCCACCTCTACAGTGTTATTATAACTGTTCCCCCACCTCTACAGTGTTATTATAACTGTCCCCCCCACCTCTACAGTGTTATTATAACTGTTCCCCCCCACCACTACAGTGTTATTATAACTGTTCCCCACCTCTACAGTGTTATTATAACTGCCCCCCACAGTGTTATTATAACTGTCCCCCCACCTCTACAGTGTTATTATAACTGTTCCCCCCACCTCTACAGTGTTATTATAACTGTTCCCCCACACCTGCAGTGTTATTATAACTGCCCCCCACCTCTACAGTGTTATTATAACTGTTCCCCCACCTCTAAGTGTTATTATAACTGTCCCCCCACCTCTACAGTGTTATTATAACTGTTCCCCCACCTCTACAGTGTTATTATAACTGTCCCCCCACCTCTACAGTGTTATTATAACTGTTCCCCCACCTCTACAGTGTTATTATAACTGTCCCCCCACCTCTACAGTGTTATTATAACTGTTCCCCCCACCTCTACAGTGTTATTATAACTGTTCCCCCACCTCTACAGTGTTATTATAACTGTCCCCCCACCTCTACAGTGTTATTATAACTGTTACCCTTACAGTGTTATAAACTGTTCCCCCCCACCTCTACAGTGTTATTATAACTGTCCCCCCACCTCTACAGTGTTATTATAACTGTCTACAGTGTTATTATAACTGTCCCCCCCACCTCTACAGTGTTATTATAACTGTTCCCCCACCTCTACAGTGTTATTATAACTGTTCCCCCACCTCTACAGTGTTATTATAACTGTCCCTCCCCACCTCTACAGTGTTATTATAACTGTTCCCCCCCACCTCTACAGTGTTATTATAACTGTCCCCCCCACCTCTACAGTGTTATTATAACTGTTCCCCCACCTCTACAGTGTTATTATAACTGTTCCCCCCACCTCTACAGTGTTATTATAACTGTCCCTCCCCCCTCTACAGTGTTATTATAACTGTTCCCCCCACAGTGTTATTATAACTGTCCCCCACCTCTACAGTGTTATTATAACTGTTCCCCCACCTCTACAGTGTTATTATAACTGTTCCCCCACCTCTACAGTGTTATTATAACTGTTCCCCCCCACCTCTACAGTGTTATTATAACTGTTCCCCCACCTCTACAGTGTTATTATAACTGTTCCCCCCCCACCTCTACAGTGTTATTATAACTGTTCCCCCCCACCTCTACAGTGTTATTATAACTGTTCCCCCCACCTCTACAGTGTTATTATAACTGTTCCCCCACCTCTACAGTGTTATTATAACTGTTCCCCCCCACCTCTACAGTGTTATTATAACTGTTCCCCCACCTCTACAGTGTTATTATAACTGTTCCCCCACCTCTACAGTGTTATTATAACTGTCCCCCCACCTCTACAGTGTTATTATAACTGTCCCCCCACCTCTACAGTGTTATTATAACTGTTCCCCCCACCTCTACAGTGTTATTATAACTGTTCCCCCACCTCTACAGTGTTATTATAACTGTTCCCCCCACCTCTACAGTGTTATTATAACTGTCCCCCACCTCTACAGTGTTATTATAACTGTCCCCCACCTCTACAGTGTTATTATAACTGTTCCCCCACCTCTACAGTGTTATTATAACTGTTCCCCCCCCCACCTCTACAGTGTTATTATAACTGTCCCCCCCTCTACAGTGTTATTATAACTGTTCCCCCACCTCTACAGTGTTATTATAACTGTTCCCCCCACCTCTACAGTGTTATTATAACTGTTCCCCCACCTCTACAGTGTTATTATAACTGTTCCCCCACCTCTACAGTTATTATAACTGTTCCCCGCTTATTATAACTGTTCCCCACAGTGTTATTATAACTATTCCCCACCTGTTACAGTGTTATAACTGTTCCCCCCACCTCTACAGTGTTATTATAACTGTTCCCCCCCACCTCTACAGTGTTATTATAACTGTTCCTCTACCTCTAGTGTTATTATAACTGTTATTATAACTGTTCCCCCACCTCTACAGTGTTATTATAACTGTTCCCCCACCCTCTACAGTGTTATTATAACTGTTCCCCCAGTGTTAGTTATTATAACTGTCCCCCCACCTACAGTGTTATTATAACTGTTCCCCCACCTCTACAGTGTTATTATAACTGTTCCCCCACCTCTACAGTGTTATTATAACTGTTCCCCCACCTCTACAGTGTTATTATAACTGTTCCCCCACCTCTACAGTGTTATTATAACTGTTCCCCCACCTCTACAGTGTTATTATAACTGTCCCCCCACCTCTACAGTGTTATTATAACTGTTCCCCCACCTCTACAGTGTTATTATAACTGTCCCCCACCTCTACAGTGTTATTATAACTGTTCCCCCACCTCTACAGTGTTATTATAACTGTTCCCCCACCTCTACAGTGTTATTATAACTGTTCCCCCACCTCTACAGTGTTATTATAACTGTTCCCCCACCTCTACAGTGTTATTATAACTGTTCCCCCACCTCTACAGTGTTATAACTGTCTACAGTGTTATTATAACTGTCCCCCCACCTACAGTGTTATAACAGTGTTATTATAACTGTCCCCCCACCTCTACAGTGTTATTATAACTGTTCCCCCACCTCTACAGTGTTATTAACTGTCCCCCACCTCTACAGTGTTATTATAACTGTTCCCCCCACCTCTACAGTGTTATTATAACTGTCCCCCCCACCTCTACAGTGTTATTATAACTGTTCCCCCACCTCTACAGTGTTATTATAACTGTTCCCCCACCTCTACAGTGTTATTATAACTGTTCCCCACCTCTACAGTGTTATTATAACTGTTCCCCCACCTCTACAGTGTTATTATAACTGTTCCCCCCACAGTGTTATAATAACTACCCCTACAGTGTTATTATAACTGTCCCCCCCACCTCTACAGTGTTATTATAACTGTTCCCCCACCTCTACAGTGTTATTATAACTGTTCCCCCACCTCTACAGTGTTATTATAACTGTTCCCCCCACCTCTACAGTGTTATTATAACTGTTCCCCCACCTCTACAGTGTTATTATAACTGTTCCCCCCCACCTCTACAGTGTTATTATAACTGTTCCCCCACCTCTACAGTGTTATTATAACTGTTCCCCCCCACCTCTACAGTGTTATTATAACTGTTCCCCCACCTCTACAGTGTTATTATAACTGTTCCCCCACTCTACAGTGTTATAACTGTTCCCCCACCTCTACAGTGTTATTATAACTGTTCCCCCCCACCTCTACAGTGTTATTATAACTGTTCCCCACCTCTACAGTGTTATTATAACTGTTCCCCCACCTCTACAGTGTTATTATAACTGTTCCCCCCAGTGTTATTATAACTGTTCCCCCACCTCTACAGTGTTATTATAACTGTTCCCCCACCTCTACAGTGTTATTATAACTGTTCCCCCCCACCTCTACAGTGTTATTATAACTGTCCCCCCCACCTCTACAGTGTTATTATAACTGTTCCCCCACCTCTACAGTGTTATTATAACTGTTCCCCAGTGTTATTATAACTGTGCCCTCTACAGTGTTATTATAACTGTTCCCCCACCTCTACAGTGTTATTATAACTGTTCCCCACCTCTACAGTGTTATTATAACTGTTCCCCCACCTCTACAGTGTTATTATAACTGTTCCCCCCCTCTACAGTGTTATTATAACTGTCTCCCCCACACAGTGTTATTATAACTGTTCCCCCACCTCTACAGTGTTATTATAACTGTTCCCCCCACCTCTACAGTGTTATTATAACTGTTCCCCCACCTCTACAGTGTTATTATAACTGTTCCCCACCTCTACAGTGTTATTATAACTGTTCCCCCACCTCTACAGTGTTATTATAACTGTTCCCCCACCTCTACAGTGTTATTATAACTGTTCCCCCCCTCTACAGTGTTATTATAACTGTCCCCCACCTCTACAGTGTTATTATAACTGTTCCCCCCTACAGTGTTATTATCTACAGTGTTATTATAACTGTCTCTACAGTGTTATTATAACTGTCCCCCCACCTCTACAGTGTTATTATAACTGTTCCCCCACCTCTACAGTGTTATTATAACTGTTCCCCCACCTCTACAGTGTTATTATAACTGTTCCCCCCACCTCTACAGTGTTATTATAACTGTTCCCCCACCTCTACAGTGTTATTATAACTGTTCCCCCCCACCTCTACAGTGTTATTATAACTGTCCCCCACCTCTACAGTGTTATTATAACTGTCCCCCACCTCTACAGTGTTATTATAACTGTTCCCCCCCCACCTCTACAGTGTTATTATAACTGTCCCCCCACCTCTACAGTGTTATTATAACTGTTCCCCCCCAGTGTTATTATAACTGTTCCCACCTCTACAGTGTTATTATAACTGTTCCCCCTACAGTGTTACCTCTACAGTGTTATTATAACTGTTCCCCCCCACCTCTACAGTGTTATTATAACTGTCCCCCCCACCTCTACAGTGTTATTATAACTGTTCCCCCACCTCTCTGTCCCCCCCCACAGTGTTATTATAACTGTCCCCCCACCTCTACAGTGTTATTATAACTGTTCCCCCCACCTCTACAGTGTTATTATAACTGTTCCCCCACCTCTACAGTGTTATTATAACTGTCCCCCCCACCTCTACAGTGTTATTATAACTGTTCCCCCACCTCTACAGTGTTATTATAACTGTTCCCCCCCACCTCTACAGTGTTATTATAACTGTTCCCCCACCTCTACAGTGTTATTATAACTGTTCCCCCACCTCTACAGTGTTATTATAACTGTTCCCCCACCTCTACAGTGTTATTATAACTGTCCCCCCACCTCTACAGTGTTATTATAACTGTTCCCCCCACCTCTACAGTGTTATTATAACTGTCCCCCTACAGTGTTATTAAACTGTTCCCCCCACCTCTACAGTGTTATTATAACTGTCCCCCCCACACCTCTACAGTGTTATTATAACTGTCCCCCCCCACCTCTACAGTGTTATTATAACTGTCCCCCACCTCTACCTGTCCCCCCACCTCTACAGTGTTATTATAACTGTTCCCCCACCTCTACAGTGTTATTATAACTGTTCCCCCACCTCTACAGTGTTATTATAACTGTTCCCCACCTCTACAGTGTTATATAACTGTTCCCCCACCTCTACAGTGTTATTATAACTGTTCCCCCACCTCTACAGTGTTATTATAACTGTTCCCCCACCTCTACAGTGTTATTATAACTGTTCCCCCACCACTGTCTCTACAGTGTTATTATAACTGTTCCCCCCACCTCTACAGTGTTATTATAACTGTCCCCCCACCTCTACAGTGTTATTATAACTGTCCCCCCCTGTTCCCCACCTCTACAGTGTTATTATAACTGTCCCCCCACCTCTACAGTGTTATTATAACTGTTCCCCCCCACCTCTACAGTGTTATTATAACTGTTCCCCACCTCTACAGTGTTATTATAACTGTTCCCCCACCTCTACAGTGTTATTATAACTGTTCCCCCACCTCTACAGTGTTATTATAACTGTTCCCCCACCTCTACAGTGTTATTATAACTGTTCCCCCACCTCTACAGTGTTATTATAACTGTTCCCCCCCACCTCTACAGTGTTATTATAACTGTTCCCCCACCTCTACAGTGTTATTATAACTGTCCCCCACCTCTACAGTGTTTATTATAACTTATTATAACTGTTCTCCCCACCTCTACAGTGTTATTATAACTGTTCCCCACCTCTACAGTGTTATTATAACTGTTCCCCCACCTCTACAGTGTTATTATAACTGTCCCCCCCAGTGTTATTATAACTGTTCTCTACAGTGTTATTATAACTGTCCCCCCACCTCTACAGTGTTATTATAACTGTTCCCCCACCTCTACAGTGTTATTATAACTGTCCCCCCACCTCTACAGTGTTATTATAACTGTTCCCCACCTCTACAGTGTTATTATAACTGTTCCCCCACCTCTACAGTGTTATTATAACTGTCCCCCCCCACCTCTACAGTGTTATTATAACTGTTCCCCCCCCACCTCTACAGTGTTATTATAACTGTTCCCCCCCCACCTCTACAGTGTTATTATAACTGTTCCCCCACCTCTACAGTGTTATATAACTGTCCCCCCACCTCTACAGTGTTATTATAACTGTTCCCCCCACCTCTACAGTGTTATTATAACTGTCCCCCCACCTCTACAGTGTTATTATAACTGTTCCCCCCCACCTCTACAGTGTTATTATAACTGTCCTGTCCTCCCCCACCTCTACAGTGTTATTATAACTGTTCCCCCCACCTCTACAGTGTTATTATAACTGTCCCCCCCCACCTCTACAGTGTTATTATAACTGCCCCCCCCCACCTCTACAGTGTTATTATAACTGTTCCCCCACCTCTACAGTGTTATTATAACTGTCCCCCCACCTCTACAGTGTTATTATAACTGTCACCCCCCACCTCTACAGTGTTATTATAACTGTTCCCCCACCTCTACAGTGTTATTATAACTGTTCCCCCCACCTCTACAGTGTTATTATAACTGTTCCCCCACCTCTACAGTGTTATTATAACTGTTCCCCCACCTACAGTGTTATTATAACTGTCCCCCCCACCTCTACAGTGTTATTATAACTGTCCCCCACCTCTACAGTGTTATTATAACTGTTCTCACCTCTACAGTTATTATAACTGTTCCCCCACCTCTACAGTGTTATTATAACTGTTCCCCCACCTCTACAGTGTTATTATAACTGTTCCCCCACCTCTACAGTGTTATTATAACTGTTCCCCCCAGTGTTATTATAACTGTTCCCCCACCTCTACAGTGTTATTATAACTGTCCCCCCCACCTCTACAGTGTTATTATAACTGTTCCCCCACCTCTACAGTGTTATTATAACTGTTCCCCCACCTCTACAGTGTTATTATAACTGTTCCCCCACCTCTACAGTGTTATTATAACTGTTCCCCCCTCTACAGTGTTATTATAACTGTTCTACAGTGTTATGTTATAACTGTTCCCCCACCTCTACAGTGTTATTATAACTGTCCCTACAGTGTTATTATAACTGTTCCCCCCACCTCTACAGTGTTATTATAACTGTTCTCCCCCACCTCTACAGTGTTATTATAACTGTCCCCCCACCTCTACAGTGTTATTATAACTGTCCCCCACCTCTACAGTGTTATTATAACTGTCCCCCCCACCTCTACAGTGTTATTATAACTGTTCCCCCACCTCTACAGTGTTATTATAACTGTTCCCCCACCTCTACAGTGTTATTATAACTGTTCCCCCACCTCTACAGTGTTATTATAACTGTCCCCCCACCTCTACAGTGTTATTATAACTGTTCCCCCACCTCTACAGTGTTATTATAACTGTTCCCCCCACCTCTACAGTGTTATTATAACTGTCCCCCCACCTCTACAGTGTTATTATAACTGTCCCCTCCCCACCTCTACAGTGTTATTATAACTGTCCCCCCACCTCTACAGTGTTATTATAACTGTTCCCCCCACAGTGTTATTATAACTGTTCCCCCACAGTGTTATTATAACTGTTCCCCCCCCACCTCTACAGTGTTATTATAACTGTTCCCCCCACCTCTACAGTGTTATTATAACTGTTCCCCCACCTCTACAGTGTTATTATAACTGTTCCCCCCCTCTACAGTGTTATTATAACTGTTCCCCCCACCTCTACAGTGTTATTATAACTGTTCCCCCACCTCTACAGTGTTATTATTATAACTGTCCCCCCACCTCTACAGTGTTATTATAACTGTTCCCCCCCACCTCTACAGTGTTATTATAACTGTCCCCCCACCTCTACAGTGTTATTATAACTGTTCCCCCACCTCTACAGTGTTATTATAACTGTCCCCCCACCTCTACAGTGTTATTATAACTGTTCCCCCCACCTCTACAGTGTTATTATAACTGTTCCCCCCACAGTGTTATAACTCTACAGTGTTATTATAACTGTTCCCCCACCTCTACAGTGTTATTATAACTGTTTCCCCCACCTCTACAGTGTTATTATAACTGTCCCCCCACCTCTACAGTGTTATTATAACTGTTCCCCACCTCTACAGTGTTATTATAACTGTCCCCCCACCTCTACAGTGTTATTATAACTGTTCCCCCACCTCTACAGTGTTATTATAACTGTTCCCCCACCTCTACAGTGTTATTATAACTGTTCCCCCACCTCTACAGTGTTATTATAACTGTTCCCCCCCACCTCTACAGTGTTATTATAACTGTCCCCCCACCTCTACAGTGTTATTATAACTGTTCCCCCCACCTCTACAGTGTTATTATAACTGTTCCCCCCCACCTCTACAGTGTTATTATAACTGTTCCCCCCCACCTCTACAGTGTTATTATAACTGTTCCCCCCACCTCTACAGTGTTATTATAACTGTCCCCCACCTCTACAGTGTTATTATAACTGTTCCCCCCCACCTCTACAGTGTTATTATAACTGTCCCCCCCACCTCTACAGTGTTATTATAACTGTTCCCCCACCTCTACAGTGTTATTATAACTGTCCCCCACCTCTACAGTGTTATTATAACTGTTCCCCCCACCTCTACAGTGTTATTATAACTGTCCCCCCACCCCCCCCACCTCTACAGTGTTATTATAACTGTTCCCCCCACCTCTAGTGTTATTATAACTGTTCCCCCCACCTCTACAGTGTTATTATAACTGTTCCCCCCACCTCTACAGTGTTATTATAACTGTTCCCCCCCACCTCTACAGTGTTATTATAACTGTCCCCCCACCTCTACAGTGTTATTATAACTGCCCCCCACCTCTACAGTGTTATTATAACTGTTCCCCCCACCTCTACAGTGTTATTATAACTGTTCCCCCCACCTCTACAGTGTTATTATAACTGTTCCCCCCCACCTCTACAGTGTTATTATAACTGTTCCCCCCCACTCTACAGTGTTATTATAACTGTTCCCCCACCTCTACAGTGTTATTATAACTGTTCCCCCACCTCTACAGTGTTATTATAACTGTTCCCCCATTATAACCTCTACAGTGTTATTATAACTGTTCCCCCACCTCTACAGTGTTATTATAACTGTTCCCCCACCTCTACAGTGTTATTATAACTGTTCCCCCACCTCTACAGTGTTATTATAACTGTTCCCCCACCTCTACAGTGTTATTATAACTGTTCCCCCACCTCTACAGTGTTATTATAACTGTTCCCCCCCCTCTACAGTGTTATATAACCTCTACAGTGTTATTATAACTGTTCCCCTACAGTGTTATAACTGTCACCTCTACAGTGTTATTATAACTGTTCCCCCCCCTCTACAGTGTTATTATAACTGTTCCCCCCACCTCTACAGTGTTATTATAACTGTTCCCCCACTCTACAGTGTTATTATAACTGTTCCCCACCTCTACAGTGTTATTATAACTGTTCCCCACCTCTACAGTGTTATTATAACTGTCCCCCCCCTCTACAGTGTTATTATAACTGTCCCCCCCACCTCTACAGTGTTATTATAACTGTTCCCCCACCTCTACAGTGTTATTATAACTGTCCCCCCACCTCTACAGTGTTATTATAACTGTTCCCCCCACCTCTACAGTGTTATTATAACTGTTCCCCCACCTCTACAGTGTTATTATAACTGTCCCCCACCTCTACAGTGTTATTATAACTGTCCCCCCACCTCTACAGTGTTATTACTGTCCCCCACCTCTACAGTGTTATTATAACTGTTCCCCCCACCTCTACAGTGTTATTATAACTGTTCCCCCACCTCTACAGTGTTATTATAACTGTTCCCCCACCTCTACAGTGTTATTATAACTGTCCCCCCCACCTCTACAGTGTTATTATAACTGTCCCCCCCACCTCTACAGTGTTATTATAACTGTTCCCCCACCTCTACAGTGTTATTATAACTGTTCCCCCACCTCTACAGTGTTATTATAACTGTTCCCCCACCTCTACAGTGTTATTATAACTGTTCCCCCACCTCTACAGTGTTATTATAACTGTTCCCCCCACCTCTACAGTGTTATTATAACTGTCCCCCCACCTCTACAGTGTTATTATAACTGTTCCCCCACCTCTACAGTGTTATTATAACTGTTCCCCCACCTCTACAGTGTTATTATAACTGTTCCCCCACCTCTACAGTGTTATTATAACTGTTCCCCCACCTCTAGTGTTATTATAACTGTTCCCCCACCTCTACAGTGTTATTATAACTGTCCCCCCACCTCTACAGTGTTATTATAACTGTTCCCCACCTCTACAGTGTTATTATAACTGTTCCCCCCCACCTCCTCTACAGTGTTATTATAACTGTTCCCCCACCTCTACAGTGTTATTATAACTGTTCCCCCACCTCTACAGTGTTATTATAACTGTTCCCCCACCTCTACAGTGTTATTATAACTGTTCCCCCCCACCTCTACAGTGTTATTATAACTGTCCCCCCACCTCTACAGTGTTATTATAACTGTTCCCCCACACCTCTACAGTGTTATTATAACTGTCCCCCCACCTCTACAGTGTTATTATAACTGTTCCCCCACCTCTACAGTGTTATTATAACTGTTCCCCCCCACCTCTACAGTGTTATTATAACTGTCCCCCCACCTCTACAGTGTTATTATAACTGTTCCCCCCCCACCTCTACAGTGTTATTATAACTGTTCCCCCACCTCTACAGTGTTATTATAACTGTTCCCCCCCCACCTCTACAGTGTTATTATAACTGTTCCCCCTCACCTCTACAGTGTTATAACTGTTCCCCCCACCACCTCTATGTTATTATAACTGTTCCCCCCCACCTCTACAGTGTTATTATAACTGTTCCCCCCACCTCTACAGTGTTATTATAACTGTTCCCCCCACCTCTACAGTGTTATTATAACTGTTCCCCCCCACCTCTACAGTGTTATTATAACTGTCCCCCCACCTCTACAGTGTTATTATAACTGTTCCCCCACCTCTACAGTGTTATTATAACTGTTCCCCCCCCACCTCTACAGTGTTATTATAACTGTTCCCCCCACCTCTACAGTGTTATTATAACTGTTCCCCCACCTCTACAGTGTTATTATAACTGTTCCCCCACCTCTACAGTGTTATTATAACTGTCCCCCCACCTCTACAGTGTTATATAACTGTTCCCCCACCTCTACAGTGTTATTATAACTGTTCCCCCACCTCTACAGTGTTATTATAACTGTTCCCCCACCTCTACAGTGTTATTATAACTGTTCCCCCACCTCTACAGTGTTATTATAACTGTCCCCCCACCTCTACAGTGTTATTATAACTGTTCCCCCACCTCTACAGTGTTATTATAACTGTCCCCCACCTCTACAGTGTTATTATAACTGTTCCCCCACCTCTACAGTGTTATTATAACTGTTCCCCCCCACCTCTACAGTGTTATTATAACTGTTCCCCCACCTCTACAGTGTTATTATAACTGTCCCCCCCCACCTCTACAGTGTTATTATAACTGTTCCCCCACCTCTACAGTGTTATTATAACTGTTCCCCCACCTCTACAGTGTTATTATAACTGTTCCCCCCTCTACAGTGTTATTATAACTGTCCCCCCACCTCTACAGTGTTATTATAACTGTTCCCCCCCACCTCTACAGTGTTATTATAACTGTTCCCCCCACCTCTACAGTGTTATTATAACTGTTCCCCCCCACCTCTACAGTGTTATTATAACTGTTCCCCCCACCTCTACAGTGTTATTATAACTGTTCCCCCACCTCTACAGTGTTATTATAACTGTTCCCCCACCTCTACAGTGTTATTATAACTGTTCCCCCACCTCTACAGTGTTATTATAACTGTTCCCCCCACCTCTACAGTGTTATTATAACTGTTCCCCCCACCTCTACAGTGTTATTATAACTGTTCCCCCCACCTCTACAGTGTTATTATAACTGTTCCCCCCACCTCTACAGTGTTATTATAACTGTTCCCCCCACCTCTACAGTGTTATTATAACTGTTCCCCCCAACAGTGTTATTATAACTGTTCCCCCCACCTCTACAGTGTTATTATAACTGTTCCCCCACCTCTACAGTGTTATTATAACTGTTCCCCCCACCTCTACAGTGTTATTATAACTGTTCCCCACCTCTACAGTGTTATTATAACTGTTCCCCCCCACCTCTACAGTGTTATTATAACTGTTCCCCCCACCTCTACAGTGTTATTATAACTGTTCCCCCACCTCTACAGTGTTATTATAACTGTCCCCCCCCACCTCTACAGTGTTATTATAACTGTTCCCCACCTCTACAGTGTTATTATAACTGTTCCCCACCTCTACAGTGTTATTATAACTGTTCCCCCCCCTCTACAGTGTTATTATAACTGTTCCCCCACCTCTACAGTGTTATTATAACTGTTCCCCCCACCTCTACAGTGTTATTATAACTGTTCCCCCCCACCTCTACAGTGTTATTATAACTGTTCCCCCACCTCTACAGTGTTATTATAACTGTTCCCCCCACCTCTACAGTGTTATTATAACTGTTCCCCCACCTCTACAGTGTTATTATAACTGTTCCCCCCACCTCTACAGTGTTATTATAACTGTTCCCCCACCTCTACAGTGTTATTATAACTGTTCCCCCACCTCTACAGTGTTATTATAACTGTTCCCCCCACCTCTACAGTGTTATTATAACTGTTCCCCCACCTCTACAGTGTTATTATAACTGTTCCCCCCACCTCTACAGTGTTATTATAACTGTTCCCCCACCTCTACAGTGTTATTATAACTGTTCCCCCCCACCTCTACAGTGTTATTATAACTGTTCCCCCCACCTCTACAGTGTTATTATAACTGTTCCCCCACCTCTACAGTGTTATTATAACTGTTCCCCCACCTCTACAGTGTTATTATAACTGTTCCCCCACCTCTACAGTGTTATTATAACTGTTCCCCCCACCTCTACAGTGTTATTATAACTGTCCCCCACCTCTACAGTGTTATTATAACTGTTCCCCCCACCTCTACAGTGTTATTATAACTGTTCCCCCACCTCTACAGTGTTATTATAACTGTTCCCCCACCTCTACAGTGTTATTATAACTGTTCCCCCACCTCTACAGTGTTATTATAACTGTTCCCCCCACCTCTACAGTGTTATTATAACTGTTCCCCCCACCTCTACAGTGTTATTATAACTGTTCCCCCCACCTCTACAGTGTTATTATAACTGTTCCCCCCACCTCTACAGTGTTATTATAACTGTCCCCCCACCTCTACAGTGTTATTATAACTGTTCCCCCCACCTCTACAGTGTTATTATAACTGTTCCCCCCCAGTGTTATTATAACCTCTACAGTGTTATTATAACTGTTCCCCCACCTCTACAGTGTTATTATAACTGTTCCCCCCACCTCTACAGTGTTATTATAACTGTTATTATAACCCCCCCACCTCTACAGTGTTATTATAACTGTTCCCCCACCTCTACAGTGTTATTATAACTGTTCCCCCACCTCTACCTCTGTTCCCCACAGTGTTATTATAACTGTCCCCCCCCACCTCTACAGTGTTATTATAACTGTTCCCCCCCACCTCTACAGTGTTATTATAACTGTTCCCCCACCTCTACAGTGTTATTATAACTGTTCCCCACCTCTACAGTGTTATTATAACTGTCCCCCCACCTCTACAGTGTTATTATAACTGTTCCCCCCCACCTCTACAGTGTTATTATAACTGTTCCCCCCACCTCTACAGTGTTATTATAACTGTTCCCCCACCTCTACAGTGTTATTATAACTGTTCCCCCACCTCTACAGTGTTATTATAACTGTTCCCCCACCTCTACAGTGTTATTATAACTGTTCCCCCACCCTACAGTGTTATTATAACTGTTCCCCCACCTCTACAGTGTTATTATAACTGTTCCCCCACCTCTACAGTGTTATTATAACTGTTCCCCCCACCTCTACAGTGTTATTATAACTGTTCCCCCACCTCTACAGTGTTATAACTGTATAACAGTGTTATTATAACTGTTCCCCCACCTCTACAGTGTTATTATAACTGTTCCTACAGTGTTATTATAACTGTCCCCCCCCACCTCTACAGTGTTATTATAACTGTTCCCCCACCTCTACAGTGTTATTATATAACTGTTCCCCCCACCTCTACAGTGTTATTATAACTGTTCCCCCACCTCTACAGTGTTATTATAACTGTTCCCCAGTGTTATAACTGTTCCCCCACCTCTACAGTGTTATTATAACTGTTCCCCCCACCTCTACAGTGTTATTATAACTGTTCCCCCCACCTCTACAGTGTTATTATAACTGTTCCCCCACCTCTACAGTGTTATTATAACTGTTCCCCCCACCTCTACAGTGTTATTATAACTGTTCCCCCACCTCTACAGTGTTATTATAACTGTTCCCCCACCTCTACAGTGTTATTATAACTGTTCCCCCACCTCTACAGTGTTATTATAACTGTTCCCCCACCTCTACAGTGTTATTATAACTGTTCCCCCCACCTCTACAGTGTTATTATAACTGTTCCCCCCACCTCTACAGTGTTATTATAACTGTCCCCCCACCTCTACAGTGTTATTATAACTGTTCCCCCCCACCTCTACAGTGTTATTATAACTGTTCCCCCACCTCTACAGTGTTATTATAACTGTTCCCCCTACAGTGTTATTATAACTGTTCCCCACCTCTACAGTGTTATTATAACTGTTCCCCCCACCTCTACAGTGTTATTATAACTGTTCCCCCACCTCTACAGTGTTATTATAACTGTCCCCCCACCTCTACAGTGTTATTATAACTGTCCCCCCACCTCTACAGTGTTATTATAACTGTCCCCTACACCTCTACAGTGTTATTATAACTGTTCCCCCACCTCTACAGTGTTATTATAACTGTTCCCCCCCTCTACAGTGTTATTATAACTGTTCCCCCACCTCTACAGTGTTATTATAACTGTTCCCCCCCACCTCTACAGTGTTATTATAACTGTTCCCCCACCTCTACAGTGTTATTATAACTGTTCCCCCCCACCTCTACAGTGTTATTATAACTGTTCCCCCACCTCTACAGTGTTATTATAACTGTTCCCCCCACCTCTACAGTGTTATTATAACTGTTCCCCCACCTCTACAGTGTTATTATAACTGTTCCCCCCCCACCTCTACAGTGTTATTATAACTGTCCCCCCACCTCTACAGTGTTATTATAACTGTTCCCCCACCTCTACAGTGTTATTATAACTGTTCCCCCCACCTCTACAGTGTTATTATAACTGTTCCCCCCCTCTACAGTGTTATTATAACTGTTCCCCCACCTCTACAGTGTTATTATAACTGTTCCCCCACCTCTACAGTGTTATTATAACTGTTCCCCCCCCACCTCTACAGTGTTATTATAACTGTTCCCCCACCTCTACAGTGTTATTATAACTGTTCCCCCTCACCTCTACAGTGTTATTATAACTGTTCCCCCCCACCTCTACAGTGT
Organism: Oncorhynchus keta; assembly: GCF_023373465.1. Taxonomy (NCBI): domain Eukaryota; kingdom Metazoa; phylum Chordata; class Actinopteri; order Salmoniformes; family Salmonidae; genus Oncorhynchus; species Oncorhynchus keta. The sequence goes on along the minus strand of NW_026285908.1, from coordinate 28,394 downwards.
TATTATAACTGTTCCCCCACCTCTACAGTGTTATTATAACTGTCCCCCCCACCTCTACAGTGTTATTATAACTGTTCCCCCACCTCTACAGTGTTATTATAACTGTTCCCCCACCTCTACAGTGTTATTATAACTGTTCCCCCACCTCTACAGTGTTATTATAACTGTTCCCCCACAGTGTTATTATAACTGTTCCCCCCCACCTCTACAGTGTTATTATAACTGTTCCCCCCCACCTCTACAGTGTTATTATAACTGTTCCCCCCACCTCTACAGTGTTATTATAACTGTTCCCCCCACCTCTACAGTGTTATTATAACTGTTCCCCCACCTACAGTGTTATTATAACTGTTCCCCACCCACCTCTACAGTGTTATTATAACTGTTCCCCCCACCTCTACAGTGTTATATAACTGTCCCCCACCTACAGTGTTATTATAACTGTTCCCCCCCACAGTGTTATTATAACTGTTCTACAGTGTTATTATAACTGTTCCCCCCACCTCTACAGTGTTATTATAACTGTTCCCCCCACCTCTACAGTGTTATTATAACTGTTCCCCCCTCTACAGTGTTATTATAACTGTTCCCCCCACCTCTACAGTGTTATTATAACTGTTCCCCCCCACCTCTACAGTGTTATTATAACTGTTCCCCCACCTCTACAGTGTTATTATAACTGTTCCCCCCCACCTCTACAGTGTTATTATAACTGTCCCCCCCACCTCTACAGTGTTATTATAACTGTTCCCCCCCACCTCTACAGTGTTATTATAACTGTTCCCCCCACCTCTACAGTGTTATTATAACTGTTCCCCCCACCTCTACAGTGTTATTATAACTGTTCCCCCCCCACCTCTACAGTGTTATTATAACTGTTCCCCCCACCTCTACAGTGTTATTATAACTGTTCCCCGCATCTCTACAGTGTTATTATAACTGTTCCCCCCTCTACAGTGTTATTATAACTGTTCCCCTACCTCTACAGTGTTATTATAACTGTTCCCTGTCCCACTCTACAGTGTTATTATAACTGTCCCCCCCCACCTCTACAGTGTTATTATAACTGTTCCCCCCCACCTCTACAGTGTTATTATAACTGTTCCCCCCACCTCTACAGTGTTATTATAACTGTTCCCCCACCTCTACAGTGTTATTATAACTGTTCTCTACAGTGTTATTATAACTGTCCCCCCACCTCTACAGTGTTATTATAACTGTTCCCCCACCTCTACAGTGTTATTATAACTGTCCCCCCACCTCTACAGTGTTATTATAACTGTTCCCCAGTGTTATTATAACACCTCTACAGTGTTATTATAACTGTTCCCCCCCTCTACACCTCTACAGTGTTATTATAACTGTTCCCCCACCTCTACAGTGTTATTATAACTGTCCCCCCACCTCTACAGTGTTATTATAACTGTCCCCCCCCCCCCCCACCTCTACAGTGTTATATAACTGTCCCCCCACCTCTACAGTGTTATTATAACTGTTCCCCCCCACCTCTACAGTGTTATTATAACTGTTCCCCCACCTCTACAGTGTTATTATAACTGTCCCCCCACCTCTACAGTGTTATTATAACTGTCCCCCACCTCTACAGTGTTATTATAACTGTTCCCCCCCACCTCTACAGTGTTATTATAACTGTTCCCCCCACCTCTACAGTGTTATTATAACTGTTCCCCCCCACCTCTACAGTGTTATTATAACTGTTCCCCCCACCTCTACAGTGTTATTATAACTGTTCCCCCCACCTCTACAGTGTTATTATAACTGTTCCCCCCCACCTCTACAGTGTTATTATAACTGTCCCCCCCCACCTCTACAGTGTTATTATAACTGTTCCCCCCCACCTCTACAGTGTTATTATAACTGTTCCCCCACCTCTACAGTGTTATTATAACTGTCCCCCCACCTCTACAGTGTTATTATAACTGTTCCCCCCCTCTACAGTGTTATTATAACTACAGTGTTATTATAACTGTTCCCCCACCTCTACAGTGTTATTATAACTGTCCCCCACCTCTACAGTGTTATTATAACTGTTCCCCCCCACCTCTACAGTGTTATTATAACTGTTCCCCCACCTCTACAGTGTTATTATAACTGTTCCCCCACCTCTACAGTGTTATTATAACTGTTCCCCCACCTCTACAGTGTTATTATAACTGTTCCCCCCACCTCTACAGTGTTATTATAACTGTTCCCCCACCTGTTCTACAGTGTTATTATAACTGTTCCCCCACCTCTACAGTGTTATAAACTGTATACCTCTACAGTGTTATTATAACTGTTCCCCCACCTCTACAGTGTTATTATAACTGTTCCCCCCCACCTCTACAGTGTTATTATAACTGTTCCCCCTACAGTGTTACTGTTCCCCCCCACCTCTACAGTGTTATTATAACTGTTCCCCCACCTCTACAGTGTTATTATAACTGTTCCCCACCTCTACAGTGTTATTATAACTGTTCCCCCACCTCTACAGTGTTATTATAACTGTTCCCCCCCCACCTCTACAGTGTTATTATAACTGTCCCCCCACCTCTACAGTGTTATTATAACTGTCCCCCCACCTCTACAGTGTTATTATAACTGTTCCCCCACCTCTACAGTGTTATTATAACTGTTCCCCCACCTCTACAGTGTTATTATAACTGTTCCCCCCCACCTCTACAGTGTTATTATAACTGTCCCCCCACCTCTACAGTGTTATTATAACTGTCCCCCCACCTCTACAGTGTTATTATAACTGTTCCCCCCACCTCTACAGTGTTATTATAACTGTTCCCCACCACAGTGTTATTATAACTCTACACAGTGTTATTATAACTGTCCCCCCCACCTCTACAGTGTTATTATAACTGTCTACAGTGTTATTATAACTGTTCCCCCCACCTCTACAGTGTTATTATAACTGTCCCCCCCCCACCTCTACAGTGTTATTATAACTGTCCCCCCCACCTCTACAGTGTTATTATAACTGTCCCCCCCCACCTCTACAGTGTTATTATAACTGTTCCCCCCACCTCTACAGTGTTATTATAACTGTTCCCCCACCTCTACAGTGTTATTATAACTGTTCCCCCCACCTCTACAGTGTTATTATAACTGTTCCCCCACCTCTACAGTGTTATTATAACTGTCCCCCCACCTCTACAGTGTTATTATAACTGTTCCCCCACCTCTACAGTGTTATTATAACTGTTCCCCCACCTCTACAGTGTTATTATAACTGTCCCCCCCACCTCTACAGTGTTATTATAACTGTTCCCCCCTCTACAGTGTTATTATAACTGTTCCCCCACCTCTACAGTGTTATTATAACTGTTCCCCCCACCTCTACAGTGTTATATAACTGTTCCCCCACCTCTACAGTGTTATTATAACTGTTCCCCCACCTCTACAGTGTTATTATAACTGTTCCCCCACCTCTACAGTGTTATTATAACTGTTCCCCCACCTCTACAGTGTTATTATAACTGTTCCCCCACCTCTACAGTGTTATTATAACTGTTCCCCCACCTCTACAGTGTTATTATAACTGTTCCCCCCACCTCTACAGTGTTATAACTATAAGTGTTATTATAACTGTTCCCCCCCTACAGTGTTATTATAACTGTCTACAGTGTTATTATAACTGTTCCCCCCCACCTCTACAGTGTTATTATAACTGTTCCCCCCACCTCTACAGTGTTATTATAACTGTTCCCCCCCCACCTCTACAGTGTTATTATAACTGTCCACCCCACCTCTACAGTGTTATTATAACTGTTCCCCCCCACCTCTACAGTGTTATTATAACTGTTCCCCCCACCCCTACAGTGTTATTATAACTGTCCCCCCCACCTCTACAGTGTTATTATAACTGTTCCCCCCCACCTCTACAGTGTTATTATAACTGTTCCCCCCACCTCTACAGTGTTATTATAACTGTTCCCCCACCTCTACAGTGTTATTATAACTGTTCCCCCACCTCTACAGTGTTATTATAACTGTTCCCCCACCTCTACAGTGTTATTATAACTGTTCCCCCACCTCTACAGTGTTATTATAACTGTTCCCCCACCTCTACAGTGTTATTATAACTGTTCCCCCCACCTCTACAGTGTTATTATAACTGTTCCCCCACCTCTACAGTGTTATTATAACTGTCCCCCCACCTCTACAGTGTTATTATAACTGTCCCCCACCTCTACAGTGTTATTATAACTGTTCCCCCCCACCTCTACAGTGTTATTATAACTGTCCCCCCACCTCTACAGTGTTATTATAACTGTTCCCCCCCACCTCTACAGTGTTATTATAACTGTTCCCCCACCTCTACAGTGTTATTATAACTGTTCCCCCACCTCTACAGTGTTATTATAACTGTTCTCCCCACCTCTACAGTGTTATTATAACTGTTCCCCCCCACCTCTACAGTGTTATTATAACTGTTCCCCCCACCTCTACAGTGTTATTATAACTGTTCCCCCCTCTACAGTGTTATTATAACTGTTCCCCCACCTACAGTGTTATTATAACTGTTCCCCCCCCTACAGTGTTATTATAACTGTTCCCCCACCTCTACAGTGTTATTATAACTGTTCCCCCCCACCTCTACAGTGTTATTATAACTGTTCCCCCCACCTCTACAGTGTTATTATAACTGTTCCCCCCCCCTCTACAGTGTTATTATAACTCTACAGTGTTATTATAACTGTTCCCCCACCTCTACAGTGTTATTACAGTGTTATTATAACTGTTCCCCCCCACCTCTACAGTGTTATTATAACTGTTCCCCCACCTCTACAGTGTTATTATAACTGTCCCCCCCACCTCTACAGTGTTATTATAACTGTTCCCCCCACCTCTACAGTGTTATTATAACTGTTCCCTCTAGTGTTATTATAACCCACCTCTACAGTGTTATTATAACTGTCCCCCCCACCTCTACAGTGTTATTATAACTGTTCCCCCCACCTCTACAGTGTTATTATAACTGTTCCCCCCACCTCTACAGTGTTATTATAACTGTTCCCCCACCTCTACAGTGTTATTATAACTGTTCCCCCTACAGTGTTATTATAACTGTTCCCCCACCTCTACAGTGTTATTATAACTGTTCCCCCCACCTCTACAGTGTTATTATAACTGTCCCCCCACCTCTACAGTGTTATTATAACTGTTCCCCCCACCTCTACAGTGTTATTATAACTGTTCCCCCACCTCTACAGTGTTATTATAACTGTTCCCCCCCACCTCTACAGTGTTATTATAACTGTCCCCCCCACCTCTACAGTGTTATTATAACTGTTCCCCCACCTCTACAGTGTTATTATAACTGTCCCCCACCTCTACAGTGTTATTATAACTGTTCCCCCCCACCTCTACAGTGTTATTATAACTGTTCCCCCCACCTCTACAGTGTTATTATAACTGTCCCCCACCTCTACAGTGTTATTATAACTGTTCCCCCACCTCTACAGTGTTATTATAACTGTCCCCCCACCTCTACAGTGTTATTATAACTAACTGTTCCCCCCACCTCTACAGTGTTATTATAACTGTTCCCCCCCCTCACCTCTACAGTGTTATTATAACTGTCCCCCCCCCACCTCTACAGTGTTATTATAACTGTTCCCCCACCTCTACAGTGTTATTATAACTGTTCCCCCCACCTCTACAGTGTTATTATAACTGTTCCCCCCACCTCTACAGTGTTATTATAACTGTTCCCCCACCTCTACAGTGTTATTATAACTGTTCCCCCCACCTCTACAGTGTTATTATAACTGTTCCCCCCCACCTCTACAGTGTTATTATAACTGTTCCCCCACCTCTACAGTGTTATTATAACTGTCCCCCCACCTCTACAGTGTTATTATAACTGTTCCCCCCACCTCTACAGTGTTATTATAACTGTTCCCCCACCTACAGTGTTATTATAACTGTTCCCCCACCTCTACAGTGTTATTATAACTGTTCCCCCACCTACAGTGTTATTATAACTGTTCCCCACCTCTACAGTGTTATTATAACTGTTCCCCCCCACCTCTACAGTGTTATTATAACTGTTCCCCCACCCTCTACAGTGTTATTATAACTGTTCCCCCCCACCTCTACAGTGTTATTATAACTGTCCCCCCACCTCTACAGTGTTATTATAACTGTTCCCCCACCTCTACAGTGTTATTATAACTGTTCCCCCCACCTCTACAGTGTTATTATAACTGTCCCCCCACCTCCAGTGTTATTATAACTGTTCCCCCACCTCTAGTGTTATTATAACTGTTCCCCCACCTCTACAGTGTTATTATAACTGTTCCCCCCACCTCTACAGTGTTATTATAACTGTCCCCCCACCTCTACAGTGTTATTATAACTGTTCCCCCCACCTCTACAGTGTTATTATAACTGTCCCCCCACCTCTACAGTGTTATTATAACTGTTCCCCCCACCTCTACAGTGTTATTATAACTGTTCCCCCACCTCTACAGTGTTATTATAACTGTTCTACCTCTACAGTGTTATTATAACTGTCCCCCCCACCTCTACAGTGTTATTATAACTGTTCCCCACCTCTACAGTGTTATTATAACTACCTCTACAGTGTTATATAACTGTTCCCCCCCACCTCTACAGTGTTATTATAACTGTTCCCCACCTCTACAGTGTTATTATAACTGTTCCCCCACCTCTACAGTGTTATTATAACTGTTCCCCCACCTCTACAGTGTTATTATAACTGTTCCCCCACCTCTACAGTGTTATTATAACTGTTCCCCCACCTCTACAGTGTTATTATAACTGTTCCCCCACCTCTACAGTGTTATTATAACTGTTCCCCCCACCTCTACAGTGTTATTATAACTGTTCCCCCCACCTCTACAGTGTTATTATAACTGTTCCCCCACCTCTACAGTGTTATTATAACTGTTCCCCCCACCTCTACAGTGTTATTATAACTGTCCCCCCACCTCTACAGTGTTATTATAACTGTTCCCCCCACCTCTACAGTGTTATTATAACTGTTCCCCCCCACCTCTACAGTGTTATTATAACTGTTCCCCCCACCTCTACAGTGTTATTATAACTGTCCCCCACCTCTACAGTGTTATTATAACTGTTCCCCCACCTCTACAGTGTTATTATAACTGTTCCCCCACCTCTACAGTGTTATTATAACTGTTCCCCCACCTCTACAGTGTTATTATAACTGTTCCCCCCACCTCTACAGTGTTATTATAACTGTTCCCCCACCTCTACAGTGTTATTATAACTGTTCCCCCACCACCTCTACAGTGTTATTATAACTGTTCCCCACCTCTACAGTGTTATTATAACTGTTCCCCACCTCTACAGTGTTATTATAACTGTTCCCCCACCTCTACAGTGTTATTATAACTGTTCCCCCCCACCTCTACAGTGTTATTATAACTGTTCCCCCACCTCTACAGTGTTATTATAACTGTTCCCCCACCTCTACAGTGTTATTATAACTGTTCCCCCCACCTCTACAGTGTTATTATAACTGTTCCCCCACCTCTACAGTGTTATTATAACTGTTCCCCCACCTCTACAGTGTTATTATAACTGTCCCCCCACCTCTACAGTGTTATTATAACTGTTCCCCCCACCTCTACAGTGTTATTATAACTGTCCCCCCACCTACAGTGTTATTATAACTGTTCCCCCCACCTCTACAGTGTTATTATAACTGTTCCCCCCACCTCTACAGTGTTATTATAACTGTTCCCCCACCTCTACAGTGTTATTATAACTGTCCCCCCACCTCTACAGTGTTATTATAACTGTTCCCCCACCTCTACAGTGTTATTATAAGTGTTATTATAACTGTTCCCCCACCTACAGTGTTATTATAACTGTTCCCCCCACCTCTACAGTGTTATTATAACTGTTCCCCCCACCTCTACAGTGTTATTATAACTGTTCCCCCCCACCTCTACAGTGTTATTATAACTGTTCCCCCACCTCTACAGTGTTATTATAACTGTTCCCCCCCTCTACAGTGTTATTATAACTGTCCCCCCACCTCTACAGTGTTATTATAACTGTCCCCCCACAGTGTTATTATAACTGTTCCCCCCCACCTCTACAGTGTTATTATAACTGTTCCCCCCACCTCTACAGTGTTATTATAACTGTTCCCCCACCTCTACAGTGTTATTATAACTTATGTTATAACTGTTCCCCCACCTCTACAGTGTTATTATAACTGTTCCCCCCACCTCTACAGTGTTATTATAACTGTTCCCCCCACCTCTACAGTGTTATTATAACTGTCCCCCCTCTACAGTGTTATTATAACTGTTCCCCCACCTCTACAGTGTTATTATAACTGTCCCCCCACCTCTACAGTGTTATTATAACTGTTCTGTTGTTATTATAACCCCCCACCTCTACAGTGTTATTATAACTGTTCCCCCCACCTCTACAGTGTTATTATAACTGTTCCCCCCACCTCTACAGTGTTATTATAACTGTTCCCCCACCTCTACAGTGTTATTATAACTGTTCCCCCACCTCTACAGTGTTATTATAACTGTTCCCCCCACCTCTACAGTGTTATTATAACTGTTCCCCCACCTCTACAGTGTTATTATAACTGTTCCCCCACCTCTACAGTGTTATTATAACTGTTCCCCCCACCTCTACAGTGTTATTATAACTGTTCCCCCCCACCTCTACAGTGTTATTATAACTGTTCCCCCAGTGTTATTATAACTACCTCTACAGTGTTATTATAACTGTTACAGTGTATAACTGTTCCCCCCACCTCTACAGTGTTATTATAACTGTTCCCCCACCTCTACAGTGTTATTATAACTGTTCCCCCCACCTCTACAGTGTTATTATAACTGTTCCCCCCACCCTCTACAGTGTTATTATAACTGTTCCCCCCACCTCTACAGTGTTATTATAACTGTCCCCCCACACAGTGTTATAACTGTCCCCCCACCTCTACAGTGTTATTATAACTGTCCCCCCTCTACAGTGTTATTATAACTGTTCCCCCCCACAGTGTTATTATAACTGTTCCCCCAGTGTTATTATAACTGTCCCCCCACCTCTACAGTGTTATTATAACTGTTCCCCCCACCTCTACAGTGTTATTATAACTGTCCCCCCCACCTCTACAGTGTTATTATAACTGTTCCCCCACCTCTACAGTGTTATTATAACTGTTCCCCCACCTCTACAGTGTTATTATAACTGTTCCCCCACCTCTACAGTGTTATTATAACTGTTCCCCCCACCTCTACAGTGTTATTATAACTGTTCCCCCCTCTACAGTGTTATTATAACTGTCTACAGTGTTATTATAACTGTTCCCCCCACCTCTACAGTGTTATTATAACTGTCCCCCCCCACCTCTACAGTGTTATTATAACTGTTCCCCCACCTCTACAGTGTTATTATAACTGTTCCCCACCTCTACAGTGTTATTATAACTGTTCCCCCACCCTACCTCTACAGTGTTATTATAACTGTTCCCCCCACCTCTACAGTGTTATTATAACTGTTCCCCCACCTCTACAGTGTTATTATAACTGTTCCCCCACCTCTACAGTGTTATTATAACTGTTCCCCCACCTCTACAGTGTTATTATAACTGTTCCCCCCACCTCTACAGTGTTATTATAACTGTTCCCCCCACCTCTACAGTGTTATTATAACTGTTCCCCCCCACTCTACAGTGTTATTATAACTGTTCCCCCCCACCTCTACAGTGTTATTATAACTGTTCTACCTCTACAGTGTTATTATAACTGTTCCCCCACCTCTACAGTGTTATTATAACTGTCCCCCCACCTCTACAGTGTTATTATAACTGTTCCCCCCACCTCTACAGTGTTATTATAACTGTTCCCCCCCACCTCTACAGTGTTATTATAACTGTTCCCCCACCTCTACAGTGTTATTATAACTGTTCCCACCACCTCTACAGTGTTATTATAACTGTCCCCCCCTCTACCTCTACAGTGTTATTATAACTGTTCCCCCCCACCTCTACAGTGTTATTATAACTGTTCCCCCCACCTCTACAGTGTTATTATAACTGTTCCCCCCACCTCTACAGTGTTATTATAACTGTTCCCCCACCTCTACAGTGTTATTATAACTGTTCCCCCCACCTCTACAGTGTTATTATAACTGTTCCCCCCACCTCTACAGTGTTATTATAACTGTTCCCCCCACCTCTACAGTGTTATTATAACTGTTCCCCCCCACCTCTACAGTGTTATTATAACTGTCCCCCCCACCTCTACAGTGTTATTATAACTGTTCCCCCACCTCTACAGTGTTATTATAACTGTCCTGTTCCCCCACCTCTACAGTGTTATTATAACTGTTCCCCCCACCTCTACAGTGTTATTATAACTGTTCCCCCCCCACCTCTACAGTGTTATTATAACTGTTCCCCCACCTCTACAGTGTTATTATAACTGTCCCCCCACCTCTACAGTGTTATTATAACTGTTCCCCCCACCTCTACAGTGTTATTATAACTGTTCCCCCCACCTCTACAGTGTTATTATAACTGTTCCCCCACCTCTACAGTGTTATTATAACTGTTCCCCCACCTCTACAGTGTTATTATAACTGTCCCCCCCACCTCTACAGTGTTATTATAACTGTCCCCCCACTGTCCCCCCACCTCTACAGTGTTATTATAACTGTTCCCCCCACCTCTACAGTGTTATTATAACTGTTCCCCCCACCTCTACAGTGTTATTATAACTGTTCCCCCACCTCTACAGTGTTATTATAACTGTTCCCCTCTACAGTGTTATTATAACTCTACAGTGTTATTATAACTGTTCCCCCACCTCTACAGTGTTATTATAACTGTTCCCCCCACCTCTACAGTGTTATTATAACTGTTCCCCCACCTCTACAGTGTTATTATAACTGTCCCCCCACCTCTACAGTGTTATTATAACTGTTCCCCCCACCTCTACAGTGTTATTATAACTGTTCCCCCCACCTCTACAGTGTTATTATAACTGTTCCCCCACCTCTACAGTGTTATTATAACTGTTCCCCCACCTCTACAGTGTTATTATAACTGTCCCCCCACCTCTACAGTGTTATTATAACTGTTCCCCCACCTCTACAGTGTTATTATAACTGTTCCCACCTCTACAGTGTTATTATAACTGTTCCCCCCACCTCTACAGTGTTATTATAACTGTTCCCCCCACCTCTACAGTGTTATTATAACTGTTCCCCCACCTCTACAGTGTTATTATAACTGTTCCCCCACCTCTACAGTGTTATTATAACTGTTCCCCCCCCACCTCTACAGTGTTATTATAACTGTTCCCCACCTGTGTTATTATAACTGTCCCCCCACCTCTACAGTGTTATTATAACTGTTCCCCCCACCTCTACAGTGTTATTATAACTGTTCCCCCACCTCTACAGTGTTATTATAACTGTTCCCCCCCACCTCTACAGTGTTATTATAACTGTTCCCCACCTCTACAGTGTTATTATAACTGTTCCCCCACCTCTACAGTGTTATTATAACTGTTCCCCCCCACCTCTACAGTGTTATTATAACTGTTCCCCCACCTCTACAGTGTTATTATAACTGTCCCCCCACCTCTACAGTGTTATTATAACTGTTCCCCACCTCTACAGTGTTATTATAACTGTTCCCCCCACCTCTACAGTGTTATTATAACTACCTCTACAGTGTTATTATAACTGTTCCCCACCTCTACAGTGTTATTATAACTGTTCCCCCCTCTACAGTGTTATTATAACTGTTCAGTGTTATTATAACTGTTCCCCCACCTCTACAGTGTTATTATAACTGTTCCCCCACCTCTACAGTGTTATTATAACTGTTCCCCCACCTCTACAGTGTTATTATAACTGTTCCCCCACCTCTACAGTGTTATTATAACTGTTCCCCCCACCTCTACAGTGTTATTATAACTGTTCCCCCACCTCTACAGTGTTATTATAACTGTTCCCCCCACCTCTACAGTGTTATTATAACTGTTCCCCCCACCTCTACAGTGTTATTATAACTGTTCCCCCCCACCTCTACAGTGTTATTATAACTAATAACTGTTCCCCCACCTCTACAGTGTTATTATAACTGTTCCCCCACCTCTACAGTGTTATTATAACTGTTCCCCCCACCTCTACAGTGTTATTATAACTGTTCCCCACCTCTACAGTGTTATTATAACTGTCCCCCCACTGTGTTATTATAACCCCCCACCTCTACAGTGTTATTATAACTGTTCCCCCACCTCTACAGTGTTATTATAACTGTTCCCCCCACCTCTACAGTGTTATTATAACTGTTCCCCCCACCTCTACAGTGTTATTATAACTGTTCCCCACCTCTACAGTGTTATTATAACTGTCCCCCACTGTGTTATTATAACTGTTCCCCCACCTCTACAGTGTTATTATAACTGTTCCCCCACCTCTACAGTGTTATTATAACTGTTCCCCCCACCTCTACAGTGTTATTATAACTGTTCCCCCACCTCTACAGTGTTATTATAACTGTTCCCCCCCACCTCTACAGTGTTATTATAACTGTTCCCCCACCTCTACAGTGTTATTATAACTGTTCCCCCCACCTCTACAGTGTTATTATAACTGTTCCCCCCACCTCTACAGTGTTATTATAACTGTTCCCCCACCTCTACAGTGTTATTATAACTGTTCCCCACCTCTACAGTGTTATTATAACTGTTCCCCCACCTCTACAGTGTTATTATAACTGTGTTATTATAACTGTTCCCCCACCTCTACAGTGTTATTAACTGTTCCCCCACCTCTACAGTGTTATTATAACTGTTCCCCCCACCTCTACAGTGTTATTATAACTGTGTTATTATAACTGTTCCCCCACCTCTACAGTGTTATTATAACCCCCCCACCTCTACAGTGTTATTATAAGTGTTATTATAACTGTTCCCCACCTCTACAGTGTTATTATAACTGTCCCCCCCCACCTCTACAGTGTTATTATAACTGTTCCCCCACTGTGTTATTATAACTGTCCCCCCACCTCTACAGTGTTATTATAATAACTGTTCCCCCCCACCTCTACAGTGTTATTATAACTGTTCCCCCCCACCTCTACAGTGTTATTATAACTGTTCCCCCCACCTCTACAGTGTTATTATAACTGTTCCCCCCACCTCTACAGTGTTATTATAACTGTTCCCCCCACCTCTACAGTGTTATTATAACTGTTCCCCCCTACAGTGTTATTATAACTGTCCACCTCTACAGTGTTATTATAACTGTTCCCCCACCTCTACAGTGTTATTATAACTGTTCCCCCCCACCTCTACAGTGTTATTATAACTGTCCCCCCACCTCTACAGTGTTATTATAACTGTTCCCCCCACCTCTACAGTGTTATTATAACTGTTCCCCACCTCTACAGTGTTATTATAACTGTTCCCCTCTACAGTGTTATTATAACTGTTCCCCCACCTCTACAGTGTTATTATAACTGTTCCCCACCTCTACAGTGTTATTATAACTGTTCCCCCACCTCTACAGTGTTATTATAACTGTTCCCCCACCTCTACAGTGTTATTATAACTGTTCCCCCCACCTCTACAGTGTTATTATAACTGTTCCCCCCACCTCTACAGTGTTATTATAACTGTCCACCCCACCTCTACAGTGTTATTATAACTGTCCCTCCCACTGTGTTATTATAACTGTCCCCACCTCTACAGTGTTATTATAACTGTTCCCCCCACCTCTACAGTGTTATTATAACTGTTCCCCACCACCTCTACAGTGTTATTATAACTGTTCCCCCCACCTCTACAGTGTTATTATAACTGTTCCCCCCACCTCTATAGTGTTATTATAACTGTTCCCCCCCCACCTCTACACAGCTTTATGATTGTAACTTCGCCAATAAGGTAGCCTACTATAAGTATAGTAACTTTCACCCACCTATGGACACCAGCTTGATGTTCTCCTTGTCTAGGAACTCGAGCGCCACCGAAACGTTCTCAAGCTGCATCTGTCGGAAGGTGGGTTTCTGGTTGTATTTCCTGAACATCTTCTTCTGGCTCAACACCTCCAGGAGTCCGATCAGCCGCAGCCCGTCGCTCAGGTCCGTCTGGAGATTGGTGATCTGCTTGTTGACGCATTTCAGATGCTCGTTACACCAGCGGGTGAAGGTGTTTTGTTGGATCTTCTTCCATGTCGCGCCCTCTGCGAGGTCCTTCTCTGTAGCAGGCATGTCCGGGGCGTTGAGCGTCGGTTGGACTGACTGGTGCTGGCGGGGGTGGGAGCCACTCATTTTTATGGTGGCTGGTCTCTCCGCTCACTGCCAAGGATTTAGGGTGGAGTCTGAGTTGGACGTCCGCTCCCTCTCGCTCTTCTTTCTCCCTCTCGCTCTTCTTTCTCCCTCTCGCTCTTCTTTCTCCCTTTCGCTCTTCTTTCTCCCTCTCGCTGCTGCGCCAAAGTTTCTGCGGGAGAAATGACAGAGAGAGAAAAGAGGGATGAGATCGGTTGTAATTAACCAGACTAGGCCCTCCCAATCCAACAGACAGTTCTATAGGTTGTAATTAACCAGACTAGAACCTCCCAATCCAACAGACAGTTCTATAGGTTGTAATTAACCAGACTAGAACCTCCCAATCTAACAGACGGTTCTATAGGTTGTAATCAACCAGACTAGAACCTATCAATCTAACAGATGGTTCTATAGGTTGTAATCAACCAGACTAGAACCTATCAATCTAACAGACGGTTCTATAGGTTGTAATCAACCAGACTAGAACCTATCAATCTAACAGACGGTTCTATAGGTTGTAATCAACCAGACTAGAACCTATCAATCTAACAGACGGTTCTATAGGTTTGGATCCACTGCAGGTGTGTGCTACCCTTGCTCGGATTTCTTTGCAAACTGGAAACCACATATCCTGAGGCTGCATTCATTGTAGCTGGGGATTTTAACAAGGCTATTCTGAAAACAAGACTCCCTAAATTGTATCAGCATATCGATTGTGCAATCAGGGCTGGTAAAACCTTGGAACATTGCTATTCTAACTTCCGCGATGCATATAAGGCCCTCCCCCGCCCTCCTTTCGGAAAAGCTGACCACGACTCCATTTTGTTGCTCCCTGCCTACAGACAGAAGCTAAAACAAGAAGCTCCCGCGCTCAGGTCTGTTCAACGCTGGTCCGACCAATCTGATTCCACGCTCCAAGACTGCTTCCATCATGTGGACTGGGATATGTTCCGTATTGCGTCAGACAACATTGATGAATACGCTGATTCGGTGAGCAAGTTTATTAGAACGTGCGTTAAAGATGCCGTTCCCATAGCAACGATTAAAACATTCCCAAACCAGAAACCGTGGATTGATGGCAGCATTCGCGTAAAACTGGGTCTCGACCCCGTCCTGTGCAACTGGGTATTGGACTTCCTGAGGGGCCGCCCCCAGGTGGTGAGGGTAGGTAACAACATCTCCACCCCGCTGAACCTCAACACTGGGGCCCCACAAGGGTGCGTTCTGAGCCCTCTCCTGTACTCCCTGTTCACCCATGACTGCGTAGCCATGCACGCCTCAAACTCAATCATCAAGTTTGTGGACGACACAACAGTGGTAGGCTTGATTACCAACAACGACGAGACGGCCTACAGGGAGGAGGTGAGGGCCCTCGGAGTGTGGTGTCAGGAAAAGAACCTCACACTCAACGTCAACAAAACTAAGGAGATGATTGTGGACTTCAGGAAACAGCAGAGGGAGCACCCCCCTATCCACATCGACAGGACAGTAGTGGAGAGGGGAGTAAGTTTTAAGTTCCTCGGCTTACACATCACGGACAAAGTGAATTGGTCCACCCACACAGACAGCATCGTGAAGAAGGCGCAGCAGCGCCTCTTCAACCTCAGGAGGCTGAAGAAATTCAGCTTATCACCAAAAGCACTCACAAACTTCTACAGATGCACAATCGAGAGCATCCTGGCGGGCTGTATCACCGCCTGGTACGGCGACTGCTCCGCCCTCAACCATAAGGCTCTCCAGAGGGTAGTGAGGTCTGCACAACGCATCACCGGGGCAAACTACCTGCCCTCCAGGACACCTACACCACCCGATGTTACAGGAAGGCCATAAAGATCATCAAGGACAACAACCACCCGAGCCACTGCCTGTTCACCCCGCTATCATCCAGAAGGCGAGGTCAGTACAGGTGCATCAAAGCTGGGACCGAGAGACTGAAAAACAGCTTCTATCTCAAGGCCATCAGACTGTTAAACAGCCACCACTAACATTGAGTGCCTGCTGCCAACACACTGACTCAACTCCAGCCACTTTAATAATGGGAATTGATGTAAAATGTATCACGAGCCACTTTAAACAATGCCACTTAATATAATGTTTACATACCCTACATTACTCATCTCATATGTATATGTATATACTGTACTCTATATCATCTACTGCATCTTGCCTATGCCGTTCTGTACCATCACTCATTCATATATCTTTATGTACATATTCTTTATCCCTTTACACTTGTGTGTATACGGTAGTAGTTGTGGAATTGTTAGTTAGATTACTCGTTGGTTATTACTGCATTGTCGGAACTACAAGCACAAGCATTTCGCTACACTTGCATTAACATCTGCTGTGTATGTGACAAATAAAATGTGATTTGATTTCCACGCTATAGAAGAATTGATTGATGGTTAGAAGGGTTGATAGATACATATAAGGGTTTATAGATGATTAGATGGATTGACAGATGGGTTGACAAATAGAAGGCTTGATAGATTGATAGAATGATGATTGATAGATGGATAGATAATTGATTGATAGAATGATGATTGATAGATGGATAGATAATTGATTGATAGAATGATGATTGATAGATGGATAGATAATTGATTGATAGAATGATGATGGATAGATAATTGATTGATTGATTGATGATTGATAGATGATTGATAGATAGATGATTGATAGATAGATGATTGATAGATAGATGATTGATAGATAGATGATTGATAGATGATAGATGATAGATAGATAGATAGATAGATAGATAGATAGATAGATAGATAGATAGATAGATAGATAGATAGATAGATAGATAGATAGATAGATAGATAGATTGATTGATTGATGTATAGAAGGAATGATAGATGAATTGATAGAAGGATGGATATATTGATTAATTGATAGATGTATAGAAGGAATGATAGATGGATTGATAGAAGGATGAACAGATGGCAGAGGAAGAAAGAGAGAGTACTGGTTAGAGACAGTCTGCCTAAATAAGGAGTTCAGTGCCAGGAGCCGCCACATGGGACACAACAGGAGGAATGTTCTCTCAGAGTCTGTCTCTGTTACTATGTTTAACTATCCTTGTGGTATCAGACAGTAAAACAAGGAAAATTCATGAGGACGGGCCCCACAAGGAGAAATGCTATTTTAGGCTTAGAGGTTAGGTTTAGGGTTACAAGTAGGTTTAGAATAGAGGTTAGGTTTAGGGTTACAAGTAGGTTTAGAATAGAGGTTAGGTTTAGGGTTACAAGTAGGTTTAGAATAGAGGTTAGGTTTAGGGTTACAAGTAGGTTTAGAATAGAGGTTAGGTTTAGGGTTACAAGTAGGTTTAGAATAGAGGTTAGGTTTAGGGTTACAAGTAGGTTTAGAATAGAGGTTATGTTTAGGGTTACAAGTAGGTTTAGAATAGAGGTTAGGTTTAGGGTTACAAGTAGGTTTAGAATAGAGGTTAGGTTTAGGGTTACAAGTAGGTTTAGAATAGAGGTTAGGTTTAGGGTTACAAGTAGGTTTAGAATTGAGGTTAGGGGTTATAGTTAGGAGTTAGGTATCGTTTTAGGGTTAGGGGTTCATAGTTAGGAGTTAGGTATCGTTTTAGGGTTAGGGGATATAGTTAGGAGTTAGGTATCGTTTTAGGAGTTAGGTATCGTTTTAGGGTTAGGGGTTTGCCGTGAAGGTTAGGTTTAGGGAAAATAGAAGTTTGGATGGGAATCAAATATTTGGTCCCCAGAAGATAGAAATACGAAACTGTGTGTGTTTCAACCAACCCCTAACCTTAATGACTGTAGTGTACATGACTGAACAGTTAATAGGAACTAACTACTGTAGAAAGGTTAGTTTGGGACTGAAGACTGGGGTGCCGAGGGGAAGGGAGAGAGAGAGAGAGGGAGAGGGAGAGAGGGAGCGAGGGTGAGTGGGGAGAGTGGGGAGAGAGAGAAAGAGGGGAGCAAGAGAAGAGAAAGAAAGAGGGAAGAGAGAAAGAGGGGAGAGAGGGGAGAGAGAGGATAGGGGGAGGGGGAGGGAGAGAGGAGAGAGAGAGAGGAGGGGGAGGAGAGAGAGAGGAGAGAGGGAGAGAGAGAGAGAGAGAGAGAGAGAGAGAGAGAGGGAGAGGAGAGAGAGAGAGAGGAGGGAGATAGAGGAGAGGGAGAGAGAGAGAGAGAGAGAGAGAGAGAGAGAGAGAGAGAGAGAGAGAGAGAGAGAGAGAGAGAGAGAGAGAGAGAGAGAGGGGAGAGAGAGAGAGGGAGAGGGAGAGGGAGAGGGAGAGAGAGAGAGGGGGAGAGAAAGAGGAGAGGAGAGGGAGAGAGGAGAGAGAGAGAGAGAGAGAGAGAGAGAGGGGAGAGGAGAGGGGGAGAGGGGAGAGAGAGGAGAGGGGGAGGGAGAGGGGGAGTGAGAGAGGAGGGAGAGAGGGGGAGAGAGAGGAGGGAGAGAGGGAGAGAGAGATGAGTTGGAGAGAGAGGTGAGCGAGAGGAGAGAGAGGAGAGGGAAAGCCGGAGACTGGCTGATCTGTGTTCCTCTAGCTCCCCATAGAGGAGTTGTAGACTACTACACTTCCCCAACACTCCTCTCTCAGCCTTTGAGGTAGCAGACACCTTGTTTAGTATAACTCAATGTGATTACTTTGTGCTGTGGGTTGGATGGTTTAGCTAACATGATGGAATGTGGTGGCACATCATGTGATTAGTGCAGGACTAAGCCACTAACTAACCAACTAAGCCACTAACTAACCAACTAAGCCACTAACTTACCAACTAAGCACCTAATTAGCCAACTAAGCCACTAACTAACTAAGCCACTAACTAACCAACTAAGCCACTAACTGTGCAGGACTGAGCCACTAACTAAACAACTAAGCCCCTAACTAACCAACTAAGCCACTAACTAACAAACTAAGCCACTAACTAACAAACTAAGCCACTAACTAAACAACTAAGCCACTAACTAACTAAGCCACTAACTAACCAACTAAGCCACTAACTGTGCAGGACTGAGCCACTAACTAACAAACTAAGCCACTAACTAACAAACTAAGCCACTAACTAACCAACTAAGTCACTAACTAACCAACTATGCTACTAACTAACCAACTAAGCCACTAACCAACTAAACCACTATCTGTGCAGGACTAAACCACTATCTGTGCAGGACTAAGCCACTATCTGTGCAGGACTAAACCACTATCTGTGCAGGACTAAACCACTATCTGTGCAGGACTAAACCCCTATCTGTGCAGGTCTAAACCACTATCTGTGCAGGACTAAACCCCTATCTGTGCAGGACTAAACCACTATCTGTGCAGGACTAAACCACTATCTGTGCAGGACTAAACCACTATCTGTGCAGGACTAAACCCCTATCTGTGCAGGACTAAACCACTATCTGTGCAGGACTAAACCCCTATCTGTGCAGGACTAAACCACTATCTGTGCAGGACTAAACCACTATCTGTGCAGGACTAAACCACTATCTGTGCAGGACTAAACCACTATCTGTGCAGGTCTAAACCACTATCTGTGCAGGACTAAACCCCTATCTGTGCAGGACTAAACCACTATCTGTGCAGGACTAAACCCCTATCTGTGCAGGACTAAACCACTATCTGTGCAGGACTAAGCCACTATCTGTGCAGGACTAAACCACTATCTGTGCAGGACTAAACAGTGTAAAACAGACCACATCCATCAAGACATTCAACACTAAAACAAAGCAGAAGAAAAGCGTACGTTTACCTTTTCTCTCTGTCTCAGTCTCTCTTTCCCTCTGTTTTTCTGCTGCAGTAGAATCCCTCCCCCGCGCAGAACCAGTGGGAAGGGTTGTTCATCAACTCGTGAAAAAGAAAGAGGGTCACTGTTTTCCTCTTTTCTCTCCCTCTCCTGTTAGACCCTTAATTGGTAAAGTATTAGTAGGTATCTCTCCCTCTCCCGTGAGAGCCTTAATTGGTAAAGTATCAGTGGGTATCTCTCCCTCTCCTGTGAGAGCCTTAATTGGTAAAGTATTAGTGGGTATCTCTCCCTCTCCCGTGAGCGCCTTAATTGGTAAAGTATCAGTGGCTCTCTCCCTCTCCCGTGAGAGCCTTAATTGGTAAAGTATCAGTGGCTCTCTCCCTCTCCCGTGAGAGCCTTAATTGGTAAAGTATCAGTGGCTCTCTCCCTCTCCCGTGAGCGCCTTAATTGGTAAAGTATCAGTGGCTCTCTCCCTCTCCCGTGAGAGCCTTAATTGGTAAAGTATCAGTGGCTCTCTCCCTCTCCCGTGAGAGCCTTAATTGGTAAAGTATCAGTGGCTCTCTCCCTCTCCCGTGAGCGCCTTAATTGGTAAAGCATCCGTGGGTCTCTCTCCCTCTCCCGTATTCCTTTAGCCTAGAAAAGCTCATTATGAGGAGGTGGAGGGGAAGGTAGAGAAGGGGAGGTGGGAGGAGAGGAGGAGAGGGGAGGAGGGTTGAGGAGAGGAAAGGAGGAGAGGAGAGGAGGAGAGGGGAGAGGGGAGAAGGGAGGAGGGTTGAGGAGAAGAAAGGAGAGGAGAGGAGGAGAGGGGAGATGGGAGAGGGGAGGAGGAGAGGGGAGATGGGAGAGGGGAGGAGGGTTGAGGGGAGGAAAGTAGAGGAGAGGAGGAGAGGGGAGAGGGGAGAGGGGAGAGAGAGAGGAGGGAGAGAGGGGGAGAGAGAGAGAGGGGGGAGAGAGAGGAGTTGGAGAGAGAGGAGAGCGAGAGAGGGAGAGGGGAGAAGGGTTGAGGAGAGGAAAGGAGGGGGGAGAGGGGAAGAGGGTTGAGGAGAGGAAAGGAGAGGAGAGGAGGAGAGGGGAGGAGAGAGGGGAGGAGGGTTGAGGAAAGGAGGAGAGGAGGAGAGGAGGAGAGGGGAGGAGAGAGGGGAGGAGGGTTGAGGAAATGAGGAGAGGAGGAGAGGGGAGAGGGGGGTAGGGGAGGAAAGTTAGTTGATGAACTGTATATCTATGCAGGTAAATTCCTATAGCCTAGATAAGCTCATTGTGAGCCGTCCACAGTAAGTTCACCCTACTGTACATTCATTACACACTTACACACTTACACACTTATCTTTCTCGGACTAAAGGTTGATCACCAGTCTGTTACAAGCCCGGCTGTCATGTGCCTTTTACTGAGGAGTGGCTTCTGTCTGGCCACTCTACCCTAAAGGCCTGATTGGTGGAGTGCTGCAGAGATGGTTGTCCTTGTGGAAGGTTCAGAGGAACTCTGGAGCGCCTCCCTGACCAAGGCCCTTCTCCCCTGGCCGGGCGGCCAGCTCTCGGAAGAGTCTTGGTGGTTCCATACTTAAGACTCAAATGCATAAACATCTTGACAGCCACACCATACGGGCTTTCAATGTACAACAACGATGACTTCAAATGCCGGTATCAAACTGAAAGTACAGTATGCTACGCATAAGAAATTAAACATAGCCTAACTAGAAAACATCATCCACACTGGGGATGACTATTCCTGGGGTCCAGCTAAATTAAGGCAGTTATACAATTTAAATCCATTACAACACATTCATAACAGATTACACAACACATTGTGTGCCCTCATTTCTATCTGTTTTTTAAATCTGATTCTCCTGCTGCATCAGTTACCTGATGTGGAATAGAGTTCCATGTAGTCATGGCTCTATGTAGTACTGTGGAATAGAGTTCCATGTAGTCATGGCTCTATGTAGTACTGTGGAATAGAGTTCCATGTAGTCATGGCTCTATGTAGTACTGTGGAATAGAGTTCCATGTAGTCATGGCTCTATGTAGTACTGTGGAATAGAGTTCCATGGAGTCATGGCTCTATGTGGTACTGTGGAATAGAGTTCCATGTAGTCATGGCTCTATGTAGTACTGTGGAATAGAGTTCCATGTAGTCATGGCTCTATGTAGTACTGTGGAATAGAGTTCCATGTAGTCATGGCTCTATCTAGTACTGTGGAATAGAGTTCCATGTAGTCATGGCTCTATGTAGTACTGTGGAATATAGTTCCATGTAGTCATGGCTCTATGTAGTACTGTGGAATAGAGTTCCATGTAGTCATGGCTCTATGTAGTACTGTGGAATAGAGTTCCATGGAGTCATGGCTCTATGTAGTACTGTGGAGTAGAGTTCCATGTAGTCATGGCTCTATGTAGTACTGTGGAATAGAGTTCCATGTAGTCGTGGCTCTATGTGGTACTGTGGAATAGAGTTCCATGTATGACCTACTGTACGGCCTACTGTACGACCTACTGTATGGCCTACTGTATGACCTACTGTATGACCTACTGTATGTGTATGACCTACTGTATGACCTACTGTATGACCTACTGTATGACCTACTGTATGACCTACTGTATGACCTACTGTACGACCTACTGTACGACCTACTGTATGACCTACTGTATGACCTACTGTACGACCTACTGTATGGCCTACTGTATGACCTACTGTATGCCCTACTGTACGACCTACTGTATGACCTACTGTATGTGTATGACCTACTGTATGACCTACTGTATGACCTACTGTATGACCTACTGTATGACCTACTGTACGACCTACTGTATGACCTACTGTACGGCCTACTGTACGACCTACTGTATGACCTACTGTACGACCTACTGTATGACCTACTGTATGACCTACTGTACGACCTACTGTATGACCTACTGTACGACCTACTGTATGACCTACTGTATGGCCTACTGTACGGCCTACTGTACGACCTACTGTACGACCTACTGTATGACCTACTGTACGGCCTACTGTATGACCTACTGTATGGCACTCTACTCAGCAAACTGGATGCAGTCTATCACAGTGCCATCCGTTTTGTCACTAAAGCACCTTATACCACCCACCACTGCGACTTGTATGCTCTAGTCGGCTGGCCCTCACTACATATTCGTCGCCAGACCCACTGGCTCCAGGTCATCTACAAGTCCATGCTAGGTAAAGCTCCGCCTTATCTCAGTTCACTGGTCACGATGGCAACACCCATCCGTAGCACGCGCTCCAGCAGGTGTATCTCACTGATCATCCCTAAAGCCAACACCTCATTTGGCCGCCTTTCGTTCCAGTACTCTGCTGCCTGTGACTGGGCGAATTGCAAAAATCGCTGAAGTTGGAGACTTTTATCTCCCTCACCAACTTCAAACATCAGCTATCCGAGCAGCTAACCGATCGCTGCAGCTGTACATAGTCTATTGGTAAATAGCTCACCCTTTTCACCTACCTCATTCCCATACTGTTTTTATACTGTTTTTATTTATTTACTTTTCTGCTCTTTTGCACACCAATATCTCTACCTGTACATGCCCATCTGATCATTTATCACCAGTGTTAATCTGCAAAATTGTATTATTCGCCTACCTCCTCATGCCTTTTGCACACATTGTATATAGACTGCCCATTTTTTTCTACTGTGTTATTGACTTGCTAAATTGTTTACTCCATGTGTAACTCTGTGTTGTCTGTTCACACTGCTATGCTTTATCTTGGCCAGGTCGCAGTTGCAAATGAGAACTTGTTCTCAACTAGCCTACCTGGTTAAATAAAGGTGAAATAAAAAAATAAAAATGGCCTACTGTACGACCTACTGTATGACCTACTGTATGACCTACTGTACGACCTACTGTATGACCTACTGTATGACCTACTGTACGGCCTACTGTATGACCTACTGTATGACCTACTGTCCGACCTACTGTATGACCTACTGTATGACCTACTGTATGACCTACTGTACGGCCTACTGTATGACCTACTGTACGACCTACTGTACGACCTACTGTATGACCTACTGTATGACCTACTGTATGACCTACTGTATGACCTACTGTACGGCCTACTGTATGACCTACTGTACGACCTACTGTACGACCTACTGTATGACCTACTGTACGGCCTACTGTATGACCTACTGTACGACCTATTGTATGACCTACTGTATGGCCTACTGTATGACCTACTGTACGACCTACTGTACGGCCTACTGTACAACCTACTGTATGACCTACTGTATGACCCACTGTACGGCCTACTGTATGACCTACTGTATGGCCTACTGTATGACCTACTGTATGACCTACTGTATGACCTACTGTACGACCTACTGTACGACCTACTGTATGACCTACTGTATGACCTACTGTACGACTTACTGTATGATCTACTGTACGGCCTACTGTACGACCTACTGTATGACCTACTATACGGCCTACTGTATGACCTACTGTACGACCTACTGTATGACCTACTGTATGACCTACTGTACGGCCTACTGTACAACCTACGGGTATTACCTACTGTATGACCTACTGTATGACCTACTGTACGGCCTACTGTATGACCTACTGTATGACCTACTGTACGACCTACTGTATGACCTACTGTATGACCTACTGTATGACCTACTGTACGGCCTACTGTACGGTCTACTGTATGACCTACTGTATGACCTACTGTACGGCCTACTGTATGACCTACTGTATGACCTACTGTACGACCTACTGTATGACCTACTGTATGACCTACTGTACAGCCTACTGTATGACCTACTGTATGACCTACTGTATGACCTACTGTACGGCCTACTGTACGGCCTACTGTATGACCTACTGTATGACCTACTGTATGACCTACTGTACGACTTACTGTATGATCTACTGTACGGTCTACTGTACGACCTACTGTATGACCTACTATACGGCCTACTGTATGACCTACTGTACAACCAACTGTATGACCTACTGTACGGCCTACTGTACAACCTACGGGTATTACCTACTGTATGACCTACTGTATGACCTACTGTACGGCCTACTGTATGACCTACTGTACGACCTACTGTACGACCTACTGTATGACCTACTGTATGACCTACTGTACGTCCTACTGTACGGTCTACTGTATGACCTACTGTATGACCTACTGTACGGCCTACTGTATGACCTACTGTATGACCTACTGTACGACCTACTGTATGACCTACTGTATGACCTACTGTACAGCCTACTGTATGACCTACTGTATGACCTACTGTATGACCTACTGTATGACCTACTGTACGGCCTACTGTACGGCCTACTGTATGACCTACTGTATGCCCTACTGTACGGCTGCATTTTGGATAGACTTGACCCTTGTTTGTCTCAGTGGGGACATATCTATCTAATATCTATCTTGTGTTATTGAGCTACAGTACACAACACAGCTGTTGATGTGTTTGGCTGCATTTCAGATACATTTTGTGCGTTTGAAAATTGCAGTGATAGGACCTAGGAGAAGGCCTAGAGTTTGAATATTGCAGTGATAGGACCTAGGAGAAGGCCTAGAGTTTGAATATTGCAGTGATAGGACCTAGGAGAAGGCCTAGAGTTTGAATATTGCAGTGATAGGACCTAGGAGAAGGCCTAGAGTTTGAATATTGCAGTGATAGGACCTAGGAGAAGGCCTAGAGTTTGAATATTGCAGTGATAGGACCTAGGAGAAGGCCTAGAGTTTGAATATTGCAGTGATAGGACCTAGGAGAAGGCCTAGAGTTTGAAAATTGCAGTGATAGGACCTAGGAGAAGGTCTAGAGTTTGAATATTGCAGTGGTAGGACCTAGGAGAAGGCCTAGAGTTTGAATATTGCAGTGATAGGACCTAGGAGAAGGCCTGGAGTTTGAATATTGCAGTGATAGGACCTAGGAGAAGGCCTAGAGTTTGAATATTGCAGTGATAGGACCTAGGAGAAGGCCTAGAGTTTGAATATTGCAGTGATAGGACCTAGGAGAAGGCCTAGAGTTTGAATATTGCAGTGATAGGACCTAGGAGAAGGCCTAGAGTTTGAATATTGCAGTGATAGGACCTAGGAGAAGGCCTAGAGTTTGAATATTGCAGTGATAGGACCTAGGAGAAGGCCTAGAGTTTGAATATTGCAGTGATAGGACCTAGGAGAAGGCCTAGAGTTTGAATATTGCAGTGATAGGACCTAGGAGAAGGCCTAGAGTTTGAATATTGCAGTGATAGGACCTAGGAGAAGGCCTAGAGTTTGAATATTGCAGTGATAGGACCTAGGAGAAGGCCTAGAGTTTGAATATTGCAGTGATAGGACCTAGGAGAAGGCCTAGAGTTTGAATATTGCCGTGATAGGACCTAGGAGAAGGCCTGGAGTTTGAATATTGCAGTGATAGGACCTAGGAGAAGGCCTAGAGTTTGAATATTGCCGTGATAGGACCTAGGAGAAGGCCTAGAGTTTGAATATTGCCGTGATAGGACCTAGGAGAAGGCCTGGAGTTTGAATATTGCCGTGATAGGACCTAGGAGAAGGCCTGGAGTTTGAATATTGCAGTGATAGGACCTAGGAGAAGGCCTAGAGTTTGAATATTGCCGTGATAGGACCTAGGAGAAGGCCTAGAGTTTGAATATTGCCGTGATAGGACCTAGGAGAAGGCCTGGAGTTTGAATATTGCAGTGATAGGACCTAGGAAAAGGCCTAGAGAAAGTGATTTTGATAGCAGGCCCTGATCCCGGTGACTCGACTGCCCCCACATTGTGTATTTTGTTTAACCTTTATTTAAAAAGGCAAGTCAGTTAAGAACAAATTATTATTTACAATGACGGCCTAGGAACAGTGGGTTAACTGGTCTAGGAACAGTGGGTTAACTGGTCTAGGAACAGTGGGTTAACTGGTCTAGGAACAGTGGGTTAACTGGTCTAGGAACAGTGGGTTAACTGGTCTAGGAACAGTGAGTTAACTGGTCTAGGAACAGTGGGTTAACTGGTCTAGGAACAGTGGGTTAACTGGTCTAGGAACAGTGGGTTAACTGGTCTAGGAACAGTGGGTTAACTGGTCTAGGAACAGTGGGTTAACTGGTCTAGGAACAGTGGGTTAACTGGTCTAGGAACAGTGGGTTAACTGGTCTAGGAACAGTGGGTTAACTGGTCTAGGAACAGTGGGTTAACTGGTCTAGGAACAGTGGGTTAACTGGTCTAGGAACAGTGGGTTAACTGGTCTAGGAACAGTGGGTTAACTGGTCTAGGAACAGTGGGTTAACTGGTCTAGGAACAGTGGGGTTAACTGGTCTAGGAACAGTGGGTTAACTGGTCTAGGAACAGTGGGTTAACTGGTCTAGGAACAGTGAGTTAACTGGTCTAGGAACAGTGGGTTAACTGGTCTAGGAACAGTGGGTTAACTGGTCTAGGAACAGTGGGTTAACTGGTCTAGGAACAGTGGGTTAACTGGTCTAGGAACAGTGGGTTAACTGGTCTAGGAACAGTGGGTTAACTGGTCTAGGAACAGTGGGTTAACTGGTCTAGGAACAGTGGGTTAACTGGTCTAGGAACAGTGGGTTAACTGGTCTAGGAACAGTGGGTTAACTGGTCTAGGAACAGTGAGTTAACTGGTCTAGGAACAGTGGGTTAACTGGTCTAGGAACAGTGGGTTAACTGGTCTAGGAACAGTGGGTTAACTGGTCTAGGAACAGTGGGTTAACTGGTCTAGGAACAGTGGGTTAACTGGTCTAGGAACAGTGGGTTAACTGGTCTAGGAACAGTGGGTTAACTGGTCTAGGAACAGTGGGTTAACTGGTCTAGGAACAGTGGGGTTAACTGGTCTAGGAACAGTGGGTTAACTGGTCTAGGAACAGTGGGTTAACTGGTCTGGGAACAGTGGGTTAACTGGTCTAGGAACAGTGGGTTAACTGGTCTGGGAACAGTGGGTTAACTGGTCTGGGAACAGTGGGTTAACTGGTCTAGGAACAGTGGGTTAACTGGTCTAGGAACAGTGGGTTAACTGGTCTAGGAACAGTGGGTTAACTGGTCTAGGAACAGTGGGTTAACTGGTCTAGGAACAGTGGGTTAACTGGTCTAGGAACAGTGGGTTAACTGGTCTAGGAACAGTGGGTTAACTGGTCGAGGAACAGTGGGTTAACTGGTCGAGGAACAGTGGGTTAACTGGTCTAGGAACAGTGGGTTAACTGGTCTAGGAACAGTGGGTTAACTGGTCTAGGAACAGTGGGTTAACTGGTCTAGGAACAGTGGGTTAACTGGTCTAGGAACAGTGGGTTAACTGGTCTAGGAACAGTGGGTTAACTGGTCGAGGAACAGTGGGTTAACTGGTCGAGGAACAG
>NW_026285907.1:0-9313 GCF_023373465.1 Oncorhynchus keta | reverse complement strand
TGCCTGTAACTGACAGTTAGACTTACAGGTTATGTCGTTGTCTTTTGTTTGAATTGTTTACGTGTCCGCTGTGCGGGGGAAATGATAATACAAGCGGAACTACGTAGCTAATACTGTTGTAATGGGGAACCTTATTGAAGCAACACACTTTTGGAGGGAAGGCAACCCTGCCCTGCGTTAGCTAAGTTTTCATGTCATCGGGTGTAGTTCATAAAGGTTGAAGAGTGTATGTTAGGATGAAGTGTGAATTCATGCCAGGAATAATAAGTGTGAAGTTTGATTTCCTCCCTTCTGTAATAAGCAGCCAATGAGGTATTTTTTCCTTTATTCATGTGTTTAATGTTTAATTCATGTGGTCATCCTGTCTGGGTTGGTGCCATGGCCGAGATCTTTGTGGGCTATACTTAGCCTTGTCTCAGGATGGTAAGTTGGTGGTTGAAGATATCCCTCTAGTGGTGTGGGGGCTGTGCTTTGGCAAAGTGGGTGGGGTTATATCGTTCCTGTTTGGCCCTGTCCGGGGGTGTCCTCGGAAGGGGCCACAGTGTCTCCTGACCCCTCCTGTCTCAGCCTCCAGTATTTATGCTGCAGTAGTTTGTGTTGGGGGCTAGGGTCAGTTTGTTATATCTGGAGTACTTCTCCTGTCCTATTCGGTGTCCTGTGTGAATCTAAGTGTGCGTTCTCTAATTCTCTCCTTCTATCTCTATCTCAGAGGACCTGAGCCCTAGGACCATGCCCCAGGACTACCTGACATGATGACTCCTTGCTGTCCCCAGTCCACCTGGCCGTGCTGCTGCTCCAGTTTCAACTGACCTGAGCCCTTGGACCATGCCCCAGGACTACCTGACATGATGACTCCTTGCTGTCCCCAGTCCACCTGGCCGTGCTGCTGCTCCAGTTTCAACTGTTCTGCCTTATTATTATTCGACCATGCTGGTCATTTATGAACATTTTAACATCTTGGCCATGTTCTGTTATAATCTCCACCCAGCACAGCCAGAAGTGGACTGGCCACCCCACATATGCCCTAACCCACCTGGACAAGAGGAATACCTATGTGAGAATGCTGTTCATCGACTACAGCTCGGCATTCAACACCATAGTACCCTCCAAGCTTGTCATCAAGCTCGAGACCCTGGGTCTCGACCCCGCCCTGTGCAACTGGGTACTGGACTTCCTGACGGGCCGCCCCCAGGTGGTGAGGGTAGGCAACAACATCTCCTCCCCGCTGATCCTCAACACGGGGGCCCCACAAGGGTGCGTTCTGAGCCCTCTCCTGTACTCCCTGTTCACCCACGACTGCGTGGCCACGCACGCCTCCAACTCAATCATCAAGTTTGCGGACGACACAACAGTGGTAGGCTTGATTACCAACAACGACGAGACGGCCTACAGGGAGGAGGTGAGGGCCTTCAGAGTGTGGTGTCAGGAAAATAACCTCACACTCAACGTCAACAAAACTAAGGAGATGATTGTGGACTTCAGGAAACAGCAGAGGGAACACCCCCCTATCCACATCGATGGAACAGTAGTGGAGAGGGTAGCAAGTTTTAAGTTCCTCGGCATACACATCACAGACAAACTGAATTGGTCCACTCACACTGACAGCGTCGTGAAGAAGGCGCAGCAGCGCCTCTTCAACCTCAGGAGGCTGAAGAAATTCGGCTTGTCACCAAAAGCACTCACAAACTTCTACAGATGCACAATCGAGAGCATCCTGGCGGGCTGTATCACCGCCTGGTACGGCAACTGCTCCGCCCTCAACCGTAAGGCTCTCCAGAGGGTAGTGAGGTCTGCACAACGCATCACCGGGGCAAACTACCTGCCCTCCAGGACACCTACACCACCCGATGTTACAGGAAGGCCATAAAGATCATCAAGGACATCAACCACCCGAACCACTGCCTGTTCACCCCGCTATCATCCAGAAGGCGAGGTCAGTACAGGTGCATCAAAGCTGGGACCGAGAGACTGAAAAACAGCTTCTATCAAGGCCATCAGACTGTTAAACAGCCACCACTAACATTGAGTGGCTGCTGCCAACACACTGTCATTGACACTGACCCAACTCCAGCCACTTTAATAATGGGAATTGATGGGAAATTATGTAAATATATCACTATCACTGTTACTTACCCTACATTATTCATCTCATATGCATACGTATATACTGTACTCTACATCATCGACTGCATCCTTATGTAATACATGTATCACTAGCCACTTTAACTATGCCACTTTGTTTACTTTGTCTACATACTCATCTCATATGTATATACTGTACTCGATACCATCTACTGTATGCTGCTCTGTACCATCACTCATTCATATATCCTTATGTACATATTCCTTATCCCCTTACACTGTGTATAAGACAGTAGTTTTGTAATTGTTAGTTAGATTACTTGTTGGTTATCACTGCATTGTCGGAACTAGAAGCACAAGCATTTCGCTACACTCGCATTAACATCTGCTAACCATGTGTATGTGACAAATAAAATTAGATGGACCATGCCCCAGGACTACCTGACATGATGACTCCTTGCTGTCCCCAGTCCACCTGACCGTGCTGCTGCTCCAGTTTCAACTGTTCTGCCTTATTATTATACGACCATGCTGGTCATTTATGAACATTTGAACATCTTGGCCATGTTCTGTTATAATCTCCACCCGGCACAGCCAGAAGAGGACTGGCCACCCCACATAGCCTGGTTCCTCTCTAGGTTTCTTCCTAGGTTTTGGCCTTTCTAGGGAGTTTTTCCTAGCCACCGTGCTTCTACACCTGCATTGCTTGCTGTTTGGGGTTTTAGGCTGGGTTTCTGTACAGCACTTTGAGATATCAGCTGATGTACGAAGGGCTATATAAATACATTTTATTTGATAACCCGTTATAACGCCGGTTAAACTTTTATGTATGTAAGCACTTCAGAGTTATACCAAGCTAATAAGTCACTCGTAACATAAGGTTGTAAGAGTGTGCTTAACTGTATTTTTCATTTACTTTATAGTTCTCACGGAAGGTGATAATTCTGACTAAAACTACAGAATAAAGCCGCCAGTTAAAATCAAGGAACGGTTGTGCTCGAGGTTACTGAAGGGAGCTTCAGTGCCCTACCGGAGTTACACAGAATTGTTAAAACGCACATCTATGGGTGTCAGTGCTATTAGCTTCACAACTGATATTTGGACCAGCAATGTCAGCCCCACGAGCATACTGAGTCTGACAGCACAGTGGGTCGATTAGGATTTCGTACTGAGGAAAGCCCTATTGCAACTGCAGCAGAAATGATACCCTCTGTCATGGCATTGAAACCCCTTCTCAACAAAACTGCCCAACGCAGACCGTGGGGTTAACTTACAAAAGTACTTGATGCTGTGAACAAGCGATTCGATGGCATTCTCTCTGAGCCTCTTTACTGTGTTGCCATCACGCTCGATGCTCGGTACAAGGACCACTACTTCATGCAGACAAGTAACAGGGTTTACGTGACATGTTACATAAACAGCTGGACAAGATGGAAACGGACAGTGAAAGAGAACATGAGGAAGAGAGGCTACGGACAGACAGAGCTGAAACTTCACTGCTTGACATGTATGATGAAATCCTGGTTGAGATTGAAACGACTGAACGATGAAACAGCACAGCAAGTAAGTGAAAGAAATAGGTTTTGATTATGTTTTACTGGTAATGGGGACATAAGTAAATGCCAACAAAATAACTGTTTGGTCGGTGTGGTATGGTGTGTGTAACCTTTACTTAACTAGACAAATCGGTTAAGAACAAAATGCTTATTTACAAGGACGGACTACCCCGGACGACACTGGGCCAATTGTGCCCGGCCCTATGGGACTCTCAATCACATCCGGATTTGATACAGCCAGGATTCAAACCCGGGACTGTAGTGATGC
The DNA here is from genome assembly GCF_023373465.1 of Oncorhynchus keta. Classification (NCBI taxonomy): domain Eukaryota; kingdom Metazoa; phylum Chordata; class Actinopteri; order Salmoniformes; family Salmonidae; genus Oncorhynchus; species Oncorhynchus keta. Next base: position 5,407 of record NW_026285907.1, on the reverse strand, counting down.
CTCTTGCAGACCGCTGCATCCGTGTGTGTGTTAACTATTTAACTGCTAAAATGCTTAACAGGCCGCTAACATTGTAAATATCGGTATCGTTCTTTTGGCAAGGAAAATATTGGATATCGTATTGGCCAAAAATGCCATATCGGTGCATCTCTAGTACAAAATATTTGAAACACCTTCCTAATATTGAGTTGCACCCCCCTTTGCCCTCAGAACAGCCTCAAATCGTCGGGGCATAGACTGTCCAATGTGTTGTGTGCGTTCCAAAGGGATGCTGGTCCATGTCGACTCCAATGCTTCCCACAATTGTGTCAAGTTGGCTGCGAATGGATCTACTCCGAATAGCTCATTCCATCTCCTCCCACAGATGGACAAAGAAGTAATGTTCTTGGAACCATTCCTGGACAAACCTTGTGGCATAATCCTGCTGAAAGAATCCATTTGCAGATGGATAAACTGCTGCCATGAAGGGATGCACCTGATTGGCAATGATGTTTAGATATCCTGTGGCAAATTCCTGAAGTAAATAATGTACTTTTTACTCCAAACATTTTCCCTGACACCCAAAAGTACTCATTACATTTTTTATGATTAGCATGACAGAAAATGGTCCAATTCACACACTTTACATTTACATTTAAGTCATTTAGCAGACGCTCTTATCCAGAGCGACTTACAAATTGGTGCATGCACCTTATGACATCCAGTGGAACAGCCACTTGTTCTCTGATGACCTTTTAGCTTAGCTGTTTTAAAATATTTTCAACAGTCAGATCAGTGGTAAAGCTTCTCTCCTTCATGTTTACCTTGGTGTCTTTTTAAGTGGCACAATTGAGAGAAACTCTTTCCACAGTCAGAGCAGAAGTAAGGCTTCTCGCCTGTGTGTGTTCTCTGATGGACTTTTAGCTCAGTTGATGTTGTGAAGCATTTTACACAGTCAGAGCAGGAGTAAGGCTTCTCTCCTGTGTGTGTTCTCTGATGGACTTTTAGCTCAGTTGATGTTGTGAAGCATTTTACACAGTCAGAGCAGGAGTAAGGCTTCACTCCTGTATGTATACGTTCATGTGTTTTTAAGTTGCCCAATTGAGAGAACATCTTCCCACAGTCAGAGCAGGAATAAGGTTTCACTCCTGTATGTATAAATTCATGTGCTTTTAAAAAACCCTGTCGAGAGAAACTCTTCCCACAGTCTGAGCAGGAGTAAGGCTTCTCTACAGTGTGCACTCTCTGATGAAGTTTTAGCTCAGTTGATGTTGTGTAGCATTTTACACAGTCAGAGCAGGTGTAAGGCTTCATTCCTTTATGTATATGTTCATGTCTTTTTAAGTGGCCCTGTCGAGAGAAACTCTTCCCACAGTCAGAACAGGAGTAAGGCTTCTCTCCAGTGTGCACTCTCCGATGATCTGTCAGAGCCCTTGATGTTGTGAATCTCTTCCCACAGTCAGTACAGGAATACAGATTCTTTCCTGTGTGTCTTTTTAGGTGTATTTTTAGCTTTGATAGAATTGGGAAAGTCTCCTCACAATGTGGGCAGTGGTGAGACCTCTTAGCTCTGTGATCTTCCTGCTGTTGCTCTCTGGATGTAAAGAATGTCTCAACATGGTCTCCTGTGTGAACAACATCAGAAGAACCAGTTAGTTGGTGTGATACACATATCTATCACATTGATATTATGAAGCCCTTTTTACATCAGCAGATGTCAAAGTGCTTTACAGAAACCCAGCCTAAAATCCCCAAAGAGCAAGCAATGTAGATGTAGAAGAAGAAAACTCCCTAGAAGGCAGGAACGGAATAAAGAAAGGTAGAGAGGAACCAGGCCCAAAGGGATGGCCAGTCCTCTGTCTGTACCAGGTGACATACAGTGAGGGGAAAAAAGTATTTGATCCCCTGCTGATTTTGTGCGTTTGCCCACTGACAAAGAAATTATCAGTCTGTAATTTTAATGGTATGTTTATTTGAACAGTGAGAGACAGAATAACATCCAGAAAAACACATGCCAAAAATGTTATAAATTGATTTTCTTTTTAATGAGGGAAATAAGTATTTGACCCCCTCTCAATCAGAAAGATTTATGGTTCCCTGGTGTCTTTCATACAGGTAAGGAGCTGAGATTGGGAGCACACTCTTAAAGGGAGTGCTCTTAATCTCAGTTTCTTACCTGTATAAAAGACACCTGTCCACAGAAGCAATCAGTCAGATTCCAAACTCTCCACCATGGCCAAGACCAACGAGCTCTCCAAGGATGTCAGGGACAAGATTGTAGATCTACACAAGGCTGGAATGGGCTACAAGACCATCGTCAAGCAGCTTGGTGAGAAGGTGACAACAGTTGGTGCGATTATTTGCAAATGGAAGAAACACAAAATAACTGTCAAACTCCCTCGGCCTGGGGCTCCATGCAAGATCTCACCTCGTGGAGTTGCAAGGATCATGAGAACGGTGAGGAATCAGCCCAGAACTACACAGGAGGATCTTGTCAATGATCTCAAGGCAGCTGGGACCATAGTCACCAAGAAAACAATTGGTAACACACTACGCTGTGAAGGACTGAAATCCTGCAGCGCCCGCAAGGCCCCCCTGCTCAAGAAAGCACATTTACATGCCCGTCTGAAGTTTAAATCATTCAGATGTTCATTGGCAGAGGACAACTGGGTGAAAGTGTTGTGGTCAGATGAGACCAAAATGGAGCTCTTTGGCATCAACTCAACTTGCCGTGTTTGGAGGAGGAGGAGGAATGCTGCCTATGACCCCAAGAACACCATCCCCCACCGTCAAACATGGAGGTGGAAACATTATGCTTTGGGGGTGTTTTTCTGCTAAGGGGACAGGACAACTTCACCACATCAAAGGGACGATGGACGGGGTCATGTACCGTCAAATCTTGGGTGAGAACCTCCTTCCCTCAGCCAGGGCATTGAAAAATGGGTCGTGGATGGGTATTCCAGCATGACAATGACCCAAAACACACGGCCAAGGCAACAAAGGAGTGGCTCAAGAAGAAGCACATTAAGGTCCTGGAGTGGCCTAGCCAGTCTCCAGACCTTAATCCCATAGAAAATCTGTGGAGGGAGCTGAAGGTTCTAGTTGCCAAACATCAGCCTCGAAACCTTAATGGCTTGGAGAAGATCTGCAAAGAGGAGTGGGACAAAATCCCTCCTGAGATGTGTGCAAACCTGGTGGCCAACTACAAGAAACGTCTGACCTCTGATTGCCAACAATGGCTTTACCACCAATACTAAGTCATGTTTTGCAGAGGGGTCAAATACTTATTTCCTCATTAAAATGTAAATACATTTATAACATTTTTGACATGCGTTTTCTGGATTTTTTTGTTGATATTCTCTCACTGTTCAAATAAAACTACCATTAAAATTACAGACTGATCATTTCTTTGTCAGTGGGCAAACGTACAAAATTAGCAGGGGATCAAATACTTTTTTCCCTCACTGTATGTATTCAGATCAGTAGGCTGTACAACACAAAAGGCGAATAAAACTATTCTAAAAGTGGGTAAGAGATGAAAGCTAAAAAGGGGCGTGTCATCCTCTACTCACTATAACAAGGGTTAGTAACTACACAGACTCATTTCACAGAACTTTAAAACACTGGCAGTTTGTCTATTTCACTTCTTTAGTCTACACTCTGAACACTCCAGACAGACCAGTTAATAAAACAAATGTTGGCAATACTGGTGTCAAACCATGTAAGTCTGAGTAGCATGAAATAACATCTACCTTCTCATTGAAACAGTTCATCTGCAACTTTTCATGGACAGTGGGAAGTTGGAATGAACAACACAAACTTAGTTAGATAGAACCTCCTCTTACCATGAGAAACAGATTTCCCAATCTTCTCCTCCTCTTCTTCATCTTTAATGTTGACATTCAGCTCCAGTGTTTGACTGCAGTCTTCCAGCTTCACTGATGCCATCTCTGGATCCTGCAGTGCAAACTGGGCTCCACTGTCACAATCAGGACCCAGTGACTGTAGGTTTGGACTCAGTGTGGAAGGAGAGGGGCAGGCTGGGTTTGTCCTCACTGTTGATGTTACCGGCCTCAGACTTAATTCTAGTCGTCCTGTAGTAACAACGAGTAATAGAAAAAAACGTATTGTCTTGACAGTTCAGGCACTTTCTTTACTCTCAAAAATATATATTATATTTATTTTGGTTCAATTATTTAATTCAGTGCTTAACTTGGACTGAAATAGGTGCCGGTACTGTTTATATTTAGGTGCAGCAGCTCCACAATACTGTTGAGGTAATATTCTACAAGAGGAACATGATAATCATTGCATTCAGCTTCAAAAAAGTAGTGCGATCGTGAAATTGTCTCTGCACCAGCACAGAAGTCTGTTGACGCAGACAGAATGGGCGCCACCATTTTCACCAGCTTGTGAATTTCAGACAAAACCAATGACATGCTAAACAAACATCACAGTTTTGGTTCTTTCTTTATTCTGAAGAATGGTGTGTGCCTGCCCGGAACTTCCCGTTCCTCCACTACCACAGTGCAGCCTCAGATAGAACAACGAGACAGATATTTTACCGGAAGTATAACTGAAGCATCCGCGTAGCGTTGCCAAATATGGTAGTGAGAGGAAGTCCAGTGGCTGGCAGTGAGAGAAGATGGATTTTGGCCGACATTCTGCAAATGTTCTAATCGATGAAACATCTGATCTTAATACAGTTCCGTTCCCAAAAATAAAATTTGTTGTGAACAGAGTGGACTAAGATTTGTATACTTTACCCTTTGCAAAAGTTTTAAATAATCACGTTATTTAGAAGGAATGCCGAGGCAATTGAGTTATTGCACACAAGTTCTTCACAGAGTCGTTCCCTAACAGAAATATGCAGGATTTGCGCTAGAATGCGCCAATAGGAGCTCGGGCTTGGCTCTGCCCACTATGACTCATCTGTTCCCATTGGAAACAACCAGCTGTGGTCTATCTTGGTTTAGTTATAAAAAAATATATATATATTTTTTGCAACCGTCCGTGCATTCAGGAATCCTTAGGATTGCCCTACACCATAATATGAAAAGGTTGGTACTTCATTTGAGCCGGATCCAACCGCACCTCTCGGTTTTGTAGTCTTTCGTTCCGGGAACCCGTTTGACAAGATCAGGTAACCTACCTCGTGGCATGAAAAATTATTTCCACAGTTTGCAATGTAAAAATCCTTATAAAAACCAGAGTAATCACATTTGGATTCCTCTGTAATTATCAGCCCCATAAAAAACGTAATGTGAAAATGTGCCTGATGTTCTAAGAATGTATTAATGTTGGGCCGAACCAGGTTTATGGTTTGTGCAACATTGTAGCCTATTTAGACCAAGGTGTGGCCATTGCTGTGGTGAGAGAGAAGCACAAAACGTGCCTGATGTTCTAAGAATGTATTAATGTTTGTAAC
>NW_026285906.1:0-1543 GCF_023373465.1 Oncorhynchus keta | reverse complement strand
CTGACCTGTGACCTGTTAGGGTCAGACGTGAAGGAGCAACTTTTCACCATCCCCTGTTGGGGTCTTGAAGGAGCAACTTTTCACCAATCAACTCTGACCTGTTGGGGTCAGGCGTGAAGACAGCTTTTCTGGCCTCCCACTCCTGCCAACTGACCTGGTGGGGTCAGGCGTGAAGGAGCAACTTTCACCATCCCCTCTCTCCAATCAACTCTGACCTGTTGGGGTCAGACGTGAAAAGGCATGGGACAGACAGGTCTGCCATGTTACAATCTCTGATCTCTGATATCTCTGGAAGGAAACTTGTGCCCTAATTTTGTCCACCTTGTGGACATTGGCGGGTGGACATTGGCGAGTAATATGCTCGGGCGGTGGATGGTGAGCTGGCCTTCTGTGTCAGCCAGTAGGCCCCTCCCGCTTCCCGGGAAAGTCGTATTCCTGGTCGTAATGATGGTAAGTTGACATCACTTTTATGTCCGATAGTTCTTCGGCTATATGTAATAACACTTGAGATGTTCTGGGCTAACAATGTCAGAAATAACTTTCTGAAATAACTGCATAGTTTCTGGGACCTGAAGCGGGCGAACATCTCTCTTGGTGCCGTCTTGTTCACTGCTGTTCTGCTGTTAATCGTATTTACGCACACGCATGTGCCAGAGACACACACACACACGGTTAGATTGATTGAGCCATACAGAACAACTCTTGTCTGTATGTAGTGCTATATATCTGTTGAGTTTTCTCTGAGAGGGGAGATGAGGAGACCAGTCTCTCTGTAGCTGGTGGCTCCCTGCCCTGGTTTGTTATGCTGCTGATTTACTCCTTGGTTACCGACTTCCAAATGCTTTGGCCCCAAAGCGTGAAGGTTTCTATAGCTACTTCACATACATTCCCATGCAGTCACATTGCTGGCACAGGCTCAATGAGAGCTTGAATCTCTCCTAAGGCGGAAAATATTTGGATATGTCAGCCGGTGTAGCTTGTTTTGGAGGTGTGTGTGTGTGTGTGTGTGTGTGTGTGTGTGTGTGTGTGTGTGTGTGTGTGTGCGTGTGCGTGCGTGTGGTGAATCAGTACTAAATAAATGATACCTCAGTACTGGTACCCAATGTATATAGCCATGTTATCATTGACTCAGCACTGGTACCCAGTGTATATAGCCATGTTATCATTGACTCAGTACTGGTACCCATATATACCAAAACAGTCCGACTGAAAGACTGCCATGAAGTAATAATTTGTAATGTTTATACCACAGCATTTTTGAAAAGCTGTTTCTGATTAGCCGTTCACGAATGGACACAAAAAAACAGATAAAGGGACAGTTGGAATCGGACACCTTTCAATCGTGACGCGATATGCACCTACACATGCAGACTGTACTTGCTACAAAGTTACAGAAAGCTAAACCAACAACCACACAAACTGGAATCGGATACATTGTAAATGCAGCTCCAATGAGAAAAAAAAACTAGATAGCATTGATTTGTTTCTGCAGAGACATCTTTTTTTGGGAACATCTGATGAGCTAATGTGGTGAGTGATGGAT
>NW_026285905.1:0-535 GCF_023373465.1 Oncorhynchus keta | reverse complement strand
GTGTGTAATCATTGTTGTTGCTAATACAACCCACGCAACAGAATATAGTTGTTTTTGAAGTTCTTTTCAATGTTTTAAGGGTTTATGAAAAGTTTATTTCCCTCCTGACTTTTACATACGTCCTTTGTATTGGTGTAGACTTGACGGACCAGATGGGACTCATTCCCACCCAAACTAAAAGGAGAAACTAATGTTTTCTCTGGTAGGCACAACCTACCTGGCACCCCCTATAAATAATAACCTCAAGTCAAAACCGTTACAGTGTGTGTGTGTGTGTGTGTGTGTGTGTGTGTGTGTGTGTGTGTGTGTGTGTGTGTGTGTGTGTGTGTGCGTGTGTGTGCGTGTGCATATGTGTGTGTGTGTGTGTGTGTGTGTGTGTGTGTGTGTGTGTGTGTGTGTGTGTGTGTGTGTGTGTGCGTGCGTGCGTGCGGTGTGTGTGTGTGTGTGTGTGTGTGTGTGTGTGTGTGCGTGTGCGTATGCGTGTGCGTGTGCGTGTGCGTGCGTGTGTGCGTGTGTGTGTGCGTGTGTGTGTGTG
>NW_026285904.1:0-4567 GCF_023373465.1 Oncorhynchus keta | reverse complement strand
AACGCAGGTGCCTTTATTAAAATGAGTGAGCTTTAAAGTACATTCAGACAGGCATAGATAGACCCCAATGTGTGCAAAAATGATCCACATAGTACAGTAATGCCTCCCTGTGGTTATAAGTTAGCTGTACAGGCTGTTGAAATACAGTAGAATCTGAATCACCTTAAAGTACATTTGCACATACTCAGACTTTGACTTGGTGATAGACAACAGTCATAGACAGAATACAGACAGAGGAATTTACATACATTATATACAAATATGTAGAGTGAACATAGAGAAATAAAGCCTTGTTCACATTGCAGGCCTTATTACTCAAATCAGTTTTGTTATTCAAATCCATTTTGGAATACCGGCTGTCAAAACAGAAAGTTTGTGTGTTCAGACAGCAGTAATTTGCTGACATGGCTGGTTGTCATTGTAACGTGTAGGTTGTCTGGTGGTGGTTCTCCTGCTTCCTGTCACTCAGAGGTTATGTAGCTACGGTGACAACACTGCCTGCCATCAGTAGTGTAAAGTACTGAAGAAAAAATACTTTAAAGTTCTATTTATGTCATTTTTGGGGGTATCTGTATTTAACTTTCTATTTATATTCTTGACAACTTTTACTTTTACTTCACTACATTCCTAAAGAAAATAATTTATGTTTTACTCAATACATTTTCCCGACACCCAAAAGTACTCGTTAGACTTTGAATGGCTAGCAGGATAGGAAAATTGTCAAATTGATGTACTTATCAAGAGAACATCCCTGTTCATCCCTATTGCCTCTGATCTGGCAGACTCACTAAACACAAATGATTTGTTTGTAAATGATGTCTGGGTGTTGGCGTGTGCCCCTGGCGGTCTGTAAATAAAAATATATAAAATACATTTTTTCTAGACCTTTACTCAAGTAGTATTTTACTGGTTGACTCACTTTTTCTTGAGTAATTTTCTATTAAGGTATCTCTAGTTTTACTCAAGTATGACATGTGGGTACTTTTTCCACCACTGCCTGCCATGAGCATTTCCCAGTTTCATTGAATGTTCAAAATCAAAGTGTAAGAACACTTTTAAAGCCTGAAAGGTTAAGATGATTGAACTTTACAAATGTGTCATTTTTGGCTAGCCACAACAATCAAGATACCTAGGTAGCTATTCAGCTTTCTGGCACATTCACTAATTTGTTGGTAAACAATTAACAAGCTAGTTAGCTACCACATGATCTTGTCAAACTGTCAACAAAATAGCTAACAAGCAACAAGATATGCAAATTAACAGTCTAAAAAACCACTTGAGGGAGAATAAATCAGATTTGACCATTCAGACACAAGTCACATGATCAGGAGTCAAATTTATATCTGATTTTAAACCACCTACGAAGATGATTTGAAATGTGGCGAGTAGTATCCAGTTCCATGTGCTTTTGGCTGATCAGACTGCAGGATAAAGAACAGATTTGAATCAGATATGCAAAAATATCTGTTGGAGTCACTTCAAACTGTCAAATGAACAAGGCTTTAGAGAATGAGCAGTGGCTAGGGCTGTGGTGGTCATGCAAATTCGTCAGTTGGTGATTGTCAAGAAAATAACTATCAGACTCACGATAATTTACATTAATTAACATAAACACATTTAGCATCTTCTGGCTTCCACACAGCCACTGATTCAGACTCTTTGGAACATCTACATTTTAAAGTCTAATAAATCCATGTAATAGTCTACACCGTCATAATAAATCCATGTAATATAGTCTACACCGGCCATAATAAATCCATGTAATAGTCTACCGTCATAATAAATCCATGTAATAGTCTACACCGTCATAATAAAATCCATGTAATATAGTCTATTCCGTCATAATAAATCCATGTAATAGTCTACACCCATAATAAATCCATGTAATAGTCTACACCGTCATAATAAATCCATGTAATAGTCTACACCGTCATAATAAATCCATGTAATAGTGCACCGTCATAATAAATCCATGTAATAGTCTACACCGTCACAATAAATCCATGACCTAATAGTCTACACCGTCATAATAAATCCATGTAATAGTCTACACCGTCATAATAAATCCATGAATAGTCTACACCGTCATAATAAATCCATGTAATAGTCTACACCGTCATAATAAATCCATGTAATAGTCTACACCGTCATAATAAATCCATGTAATAGTCTACACCGTCATAATAAATCCATGTAATAGTCTACACCGTCATAATAAATCCATGTAATAGTCTACATCGCCATAATAAATCCACATGTAATAGTCTACACCGTCATAATAAATCCATGTAATAGTCTACACCGTCATAATAAATCCATGTAATAGTCTACACCGTCATAATAAATCCATGTAATAGTCTACACCGTCATAATAAATCCATGTAATAGTCTACACCTTCACAATAAATCCATGTAATAGTCTACACCGTCATAATAAATCCATGTAATAGTCTACACCATCATAATAAATCCATGTAATAGTCTACACCCCACATAATAAATACATGTAATAGTCTACACCAGGGGTGTCAAACTCATTTCGCATCGTGAATAAGCATACGGCCTAGGGAGATGTCAAGTGGGCCGGACCATTAAAATTATACCATACTCTGCTATAAATAACCAAATATCATGTCTCCCTTTGTTTTGGTGTAAAGAAGCACAAGAACATTAGGAAAATATTGAAATTTAATGAACTATCCTTTTACAAACATTTCCATGAAACACCTCATATTTCCTTAGACAAATGTGCAATTTACTTTATCATTCACAAATATGCATTGCAACTGATCCCACTGATTGTACAAAGGCACAAACTTTAATTGGTACTGAAAAAATATAGTAATGCACTTTAAGATTAAAAATGAGACTTTTTAAAGAAAGAATTTTTAAACCACTTACACATACGCATATAAAATCTAAATGTAATCCTGCGTACACCTTACAAACTAAGGAGAGTGATTTTAAATGTGTAATGAAGAAAGTGTTCGCCTGTCCTGTAAATCTGTAAACTTCATACATGAAACATACATACACATACAATACATACTGAACATTTATGGAGTTGTATGAACAGTAGAATTCCATCACACAACTTTTGTTTTGAAGCTGCTGACTAACATTAAAGTGCACATTTTTTAAATCACCACAGTAAGGATTCATCTTCACAGAGCTGTATTCTTTCAATGCAAACAGTATCTAAGGCAGCATTTTAAAGGTGTTAGTCTAGTCTGGACTTGTATTTGTACCTGAAACTTGGCATCTTTTGGCCTGTACAAGTGCATCAACACCAGGTGTCATGTCCTGACTAGCTGTCACTTTCAGAATGTCATTTAAGTGCTTGTTTGTGAGCCTTGAACGCATTTTTGTTTTATTGATATTCATCACTGAGAAAATTTGTTCACAAAGGTAGGTTGTCCCAAACATGCACAAAATTTTAGCAGCCAGTGCTGTTAATTTGGGGTACCCTGGTAGTAGATACTGATAAAATCTGTCCAGACCTACAGAGGCAAATTTGCCCTTCAAATCTGCCGAGTATTCCTCGTCAGGCTAATATTGGCAAAAGCTTGTCGCTTCTCGGGACATACAAGTTCAGCCGCCTTCATCATGCATCGTTTAACAAAGTCACCGTCGGAATACGGCTTCGATGCTAATGCTATTTCGCTAGCAATTAGGTAGCTGGCTTTTACCGCTGCTTCACTGACTTCTCGGCTCTGGATGAAAGTTGACTGCTGTTTCCTCAGACCCGCCAGCAATTCGTTAATCTTATCTCTTCTCAGTTGTCCTTGCAAGCCGTCATATTTTTCGCTGTGATGAGTCTCGTAGTGGCGTCGAATATTATATTCCTTCAATACCGAAACTTGTTGCAAACACACCAAGCACAAAGGTTTTCCGTGCATCTCTGTAAATAAATAGGACGTGGTCCATTTTTCCTTGAAAATTCTACACTCCTTATCTACTTTTCTCCGTTTGGATAACGACATTTTGGCTAATGATATTAACAACGTCGTAACAAGCAGCAGATGGCGCATTGATACCATCTGCTGTTTTCAGTCTGTCTCAGTGATGCGGCTTGTCTTCTACTCTGATGGAAAGAGTGCGCCCCTTAGCGGATAATCCATGAATTGCAGCGAATTAAAAATATTAATTCCATGTCTTTTATGCATTTTTTCCACTTTCAAATTATCCTGCGGGCCTGATCGAACCTCCTTGGGGGCCGGTTCCGGCCCGCGGGCCGTATGTTTGACACCCCTGGTCTACACCCCATCATAACAAATACATGTAATAGTCTCACACTGGCCACAGGTAAATACATGTAATAGTCTACAACTCATCATAATAAATACATGTGTAATAGTCTACAACCGTCATAATAAATCCATGTAATAGTCTACACCGTCATAATAAATACACATGTAATATAGCCTACACCGTCATAATAAATCCATGTAATAGTCTCACACCATCATAATAAATACATGTGTAATAGTCTACACTCGCTACACAAATACATGTAATAGTCTACATCGCATTACAACAAATACATGTAATAGTCTACACCGTCATA